>NW_015505881.1:560011-569301 GCF_001515645.1 Sinocyclocheilus grahami | reverse complement strand
GAGTAGCGATATTGAATATTTGATTGCCAACAGATTTACCAAGCTGTCATTCAAACAGTATATATACAAATTTAGGGAAAACAGCCTAAGCTGGATATAGGCTACAGCAGTCGGCATAATTAAATGGCGCAACAGGCAGCTCTCTTTTAACACAGACTTTTAAGAAGGGATGGATGTTTGCTTCAAGTGATAGGCCAGGTAAGTGAAATTATATTATCTTTCTGTATGTATGTCGTTTTCTTTACGTTTTCTGACTAAAAGCAACCAAAAAGCCATTTTAAAGTGGTTAAGCAAATAATAATAATAATCGGCAGGGATCCCAGACCAATACAATTAGTGTGCCTCCTCTATTTTAAAACCCACGAGCCGCCACTGGTTTCAGTTAAAATGACGTCAACACATAGAGTAATGCTTCGTGTTTCTAAGCATTTCAGGGGACCTTTAAGACTTGACTTGGACTCCAATTTAAAGACTTGAGACTTGACTTAGACTCGACCTCAAAGACTTGAGACTTGACTTGGACTTGGACCTCAGAGACTTGTGAACATGTCTGTTAAAATATATTGTGATTTAACATTAATTTATTTTTAATTTAGTATTTCCTCTGCGTACCTCTGCCTAATTTTTTAACTGTGCAGAGCTGTAGTTGAATAGTTAGGCCTACTATGCTATTGTAGCCTACTTTAATGTTGGTCATTATGGTGGTACTTGGAGAGCCAAATATTTTCTGAGGTGGTACTTGGTATAAAAAGTTTGAGAACCACTGCCTTAGAAGGTTAGCAGTCTTTTCAGCAGACACCAGCTTTGGAGGTAAGGCTTCAATCCATTTTGAATGGACGTCTATCACTACCAGGAAATGTTGCTTGTTGACCTCTGCATAATCCGTAATCCAGTGCACACTGACCCACAAATGCATGAATCTCATGATCTAAACCAGGCCACCAAAGGAAGCTTCTTGCTAGAGCTTTCATTCGAGTCACTCCTGGATGACCCTCATGTAAGTCTGAGAGCAATCTTCTCCTGTACTTAGGGTGGAGTGACCACCCGTGATCCCCAAGGAACACATCCTTGGTCTGTGAAAAACTGATCTTTCCTTTCTTAAAAGGTTTGAGATTTGGATTGGGTACACGTCTGGTCTGATCTACTATGTCTTTTGCTAAATCCAGGCTCACACTGTGCGATTTTGGCCAAAACTCTTAGTGGTAAGATAAAATGTTTTGTGAATATGGGCCCTGATGTGTAACATTGTATTGGATTCGTGCATTATAATAGGTCTTAATACATAGGCTGTCTGTCTCATTACTGTTAATCTAACAATAAAAGAAAAGAGGGCATCAATCACTGCTCTTGATTGAACTGAATAGCTTTTGTAGTTTTAATAATTAATTTGTAATGAACACACTAAAGGGGATTTTTTTTTTTGATTATTTTTTTAAATTAAATTTTTTTTTTTCTTATAATTGTAATACTGTTGTTTTTTTTTGCATGTGTTCTTATTTATTATAACAAAGATCAAATAAAAAAGCTATATTGTGATTATTAATATAGTAATTATTAAGAAAATAACTGAAGGAAAATATGCAACGTTGCTAGGTGATTTTGCTTTGGAACCTTCAGAAAACTTCAATTTGATTTTTCTCAAAATGGACTTTGCTGACTCTGTCAATTTCAAACAGGTGTAGCCCAGTCAAATCATACATCATTTTGAAGGTATTTTAATGGAGAATGTGGAAATTAAAATAACACATTTTTTTTAATTTGAAAAAGCCATTCTCTATTAGGCAAGAGAAAGCAGTGGAAAAAAGGGTACATTACAGTTTTTCAATATATATTTTTAAATGTCACATTGTCAATGAAACAAGCTAATTTATGTAGTTTATTTTTGTGATGTAAGTTAAAAATGAAATAAGTTGTATACATTATTTTTATAGTGTAATTTATTTGTAAATGAGCCTGAGTATTTTCTGTACAATTAGTATTTTTGTTTTGCATATTCACATCTGTAAATAAAAGAGAACTAATTATGTACATTGTTAATTTTCTTAATGCAGCTTGTAATTTTGTCACAAAACATTCTTCTATATGTTTATTTTTTTGTCTTGTAAATAATTTTTTTTACACATTAAAACAAATTGTTCTATACATTACTGAAAGTATTTTTCACAACTATTTACAACATAGCTTAAGTTTAACATCAGAAAAAAAAACATCAATTTTGAGCCCAGCCCTGCCTCCATGTGTTCTGGGGTCTTCGGGAAGTGAATCTCTTGGTGAATGGCCAGCACCTCCTCAGGACAATGTGGTGGACAGTGGAACGAGGCATGTCAAACACTCTGGAGACCACTCTGTATGATGTACCACTGGCCAGACAGAAGAGAAACACCAGGGTCTGGACTGTGGCACACCACCACTGTTGCCGTTCACTTCTCAGAAGATCTAGCAGCACTGTCAGGGCCTCCCTGCTCAGCAGAAAACCATTAATAAACCTGTCCAACGCTGCCACATTCAGCTTTATCCTGCAGTACAGGGGTCTGGTCTGATTTAGGGAAAGAAGGAAAAGAGAAATTGTTTAGAGCTATGGCAACGTAATTAGTAGAAGAAATATTGAGATACTTTAGTAAACTAATTTTAGTAACTACTAATACCACATTGGGGAAAAACTACTAGTCATATTTATAACCTTAGCTAAAGGGATAGTTGAATGAAAAATGAAAATTACAAACCTGGAACAACTTAAGGGTGAGTAAATGATTACAGAATTTTCATTTTTGGCTGAACTATCCTTTAAGTAAAAGTATTATCTTGCATACTCTAATATACTTAAGGTATTGAGAGTAAAAGTAAAGGTATACAGTATTGTTCTGAAAAAATTAATTTGTCAGGATAGTTTTGCATTAATATTACTGCTGCACTACTGTGTATGTTGCATTTTACTTCTGAATATGTTCAAGGTTATTAAATTTAAAGTTGCCTACTTCATGTACTGTTGGATAGTTTAATCTACAACAATGCATCATGTTGCAAAATACCATATTTTTGTAGTGCTGCTGTCCTGTGAGGAAAAAAAAGAAAATGTACTTCCTTACAGTCCACCTCTGATTATTTTGAAAATTAAAGTATCAACATTTTGTCAGAATATTAACACATTTTTGCTTACTATATCAAAGGCTGCACCTGAAGGACTCGGACCGGTCAAACAGAGCACTGTTCAGCTGTGACAGCTGCCGCTGAACATTGAGCTGTACACTGCTCTATTTTTTTATTCACAGTTTTATTTTTGCTAACCTGTCTACATATGATCAGCATGGTCAAGACAATAAACTATATAAAATCGCTTCTTTGTAAGATATCAGTCAGCATTTGAACTGCTATGTGCGTGTGTGTATTTTGTAGTTTTTCATATGTATCATTACATTATTCAAGTAAGCGCCAAGCCAATTCCTGTATTTAAAGTTGTAATCCGACAAAGGACACACCAAACCAGTGTAACTTACATGGCCTCGGTCTTGGCTAAGCCTGAGTTACATCCGTAACCGTCTCCTCCATTATGACGTAAAACATAAAAACAAAAATTAGCAATTCTGGCTCCACCTGTCCTGGCAGGATTGTCCTCTCATCAGCTTTCCTCTCACACCGTTGCTATGCGATAGAGCACTAATCGGGAACCTCTGGTGTCGAAATTAGGAAATCCTGTGAAGGCAGAGCATCTCACGCACTTCGGAGGGCCCTTCGTGCACTTCGGAGTCCTGGCCTTCGAAGTGTGCACACTCAACTTTGGGACACAGCTTATGTGAATTTAGTGTGCATTAGCATTACGTGTAGACTACTGGTGACTACGGGTGAATCTCCAGTTGTGACTGAGGATTGTCGTATGGAATTTTTTGGATTACAATCCGCCATCAAAATGATAAATGTAATTATTCCAGCTGCTGTGAGAAAAGGCAATTAATGATCCGCCACCTGCAGCATCCTCATGTGAGATATAGCCTACTAGCCAGGACTCCTGACGAATGGTGGCATGCTTTTATTTCTCGCGAAAACCTACCAGTACTACTCAATTTATAAAACATTATTACAAGCTTACTGTTGTGAATAAGGTAAGGTTACTAAGGTAAGGAGATAGCTTTGAACACTGGCTGGTTATGTACTTGCCCAAAAATTGATTTTGGATTTTTAACCAAAAAAGGTTATGGACTTCAGCAATGTATAGACTGGATTCCAATTAATTTTACAATACATTTTAAAAGAATATTTAAGAATAAAATAGAGACCTAAAATAAAACATACTTATCCTTCCAATCACACAAATCCATTCTCTGATTATTTTATATTTGTGTATTATTGTTGTTTATACTGTATTTGTCAGGACAGCTCATACTAGAACAAAGGATTAAACTCAGGACTTTACTTTAAACAAAGTAAAGTGTGAGTAACTTAATGATACTTGATTGGGGAGACTGGAATGGAATGCTGGATAATAATCTTGTCTCCACACATAAACACCAGAGATCAAGGGAGAGCACATACCACAACACACTGATAGGATCCAGATAGATATAGACATCAGTTACTGGAGTACGGAGAATGAGTGGAGACAATGAGGGGGGTTAATTAATGAAGCTTACAACCTATCCACACAGGTGAGCATAGCGGGTAAGTGGTTTATTTCCAAGTCATAGGCCAAATGAAGACTGGAGAGTGTTGTGTCCTTTTATGCCTAGTTGATTCATTGATTGGATTGGTGACGTGCAGGTGATTAGAACTCCGGTAACTGGGATCTGTGAATGTGGTGACCAGTGTTGGGGAAAGTTACTTTTAAAAGTAATGCATTACAATATTGCGTTACTTCATTAAAAAAAAAAAAGTAACTAATTACATTACTTAGTTACTTTTTATGAAAGTAATGCGTTATGTTACTTTTGCGTTACTTTTTAAATCTGGACAGGGCTTGCTTGTTTTTAAATTAGAAAAAGTTATATTTTTGGCAAATATAAAAGCCTTTTCACACCAAAAGTGAAGTGAATAAGCCAGGCTAAAGGGGAAAGTAAATTTACGTCCGTACAGTAGAATGCAGAAGAAGAAATTTCAACACTTCAGCAATAAAAAAATAAAAAAAGACAAATGTTTTTCTAGAATAATTTTTGCTTAGTACGGTTGAACTGGATCATCTAAGGTCAGAAGCAAAGACATCGGTTAATAGAATGGTATTAAATACATAAAGGATATTTGTGTTGTTTAACATTTAATTATTGCAGGTTTGCATCATATTCTGAGCTGCATTATTGTAACGAATCATCCACTGAAGGCGAACGTAGTGAGAACCCAAGTGCAGTTTATTTACAGAGTGATCCAAACAATAATCCGAGACAGACTTGACTAGGCATGAACAGACAAGACTTACCAACAGCAGGTTACAACTTCAATACACAACGGGAACATGAAGCTACTTATAGGAAACAAGAGGGTCACATGACAAGAACAAGCCAATGGGAAACAAGACACATGACTAAAACAACCAATCAGAACATGACATAATGAACAGGGGAACCAATGGCATGAATACATGAGGGCAAGGGAAGCATGACACAAACAGGGACCATGAAACAATTACAAAATAAAATACATGGAAAACATGAACATGAAACAAAACACCACATTACAATTATTTTTATTCATTTTGAGGACTACTGAATCTGTGTTTTTTTTTGTGTGTGAGTGAGATGAATTAATGCATATTCATATTTATTTTAGAGCAACATCTTCTGATTTCTCTCAACATGGGGACAGGAGAGCTGCCAATCAATAAATTGGAAAAAAAAGTAACTTACGTTACTTATTTGAAAAAGTAACTCAGATATTCTCTTGTAAATTAAAAAGTAATGCGTTACTTTACTAGTTACTTGAAAAAAGTAATCTGATTACGTAACTCGCGTTACTTGCAATGCGTTACCCCAACACTGGTGGTGACAATATGATTATATTCATTTTTATGCATTTGCTTAATATTTTCATATTTTCCCCTAAATTTCATATCTCTTTACCTAATTAAAAGGGTCATAGAATGGAGAATCACAATGTTCTTGATATTTACACATACGAGAGGTTACTCTGCAATAAAAACCCAAAAGTTTCAAAGCAGGCTTCAAAACTCAAAACTAAATGAAATATTTATTATTCTCTTAAAACCTTGTTAAACACCTAGATTTTAAATTGGTACAATTATGACGTCACAATTTCTCCTCAACACACCCCTTAACATGTCATCGGTCGATGTAATTAAGGAGGTGTGTTTCTAACAACTCGTGTCTGTCTGTCAGTCACAAGA
Organism: Sinocyclocheilus grahami; assembly: GCF_001515645.1. Classification (NCBI taxonomy): domain Eukaryota; kingdom Metazoa; phylum Chordata; class Actinopteri; order Cypriniformes; family Cyprinidae; genus Sinocyclocheilus; species Sinocyclocheilus grahami. The sequence continues at coordinate 562,976 of NW_015505881.1, read as the reverse complement.
GAAATACTGCTGAAAGACCTTTTGGTGCAAAAAACTTTGCGAACTTTATAAACTCACCATGAGAAACATAATCTAAAAGTCTGAAACTGCATTTCATGACCTAGGATTGGTGTAATATGTAAGAGCTCATGTACACACATTCTTTGTCTCAAAGTGGTAACTGCTGTTCATGCATTAGTAAATCAAGCCTGAACCAAGAGCCTGACACTGATTATTATGTTATATTAAAGTATGTTTGGTTAATAGGCCTTATAAATGTCCAACAATCATGCCAATAAAATGTTTACTTTATGACTGTATTTCTAGAAGCTTAGGTTACGCCAGTACGTGGTGATAAATCAGCATCTATTTTCATTTACAAATAAAGCAATGGACATGAACAAAATAAAAATAGATATATTTAAAAATATATATAAGATATATATCAGTGAATGGATTTGAAAAACTTTTAGATTAAATTGATCTTTTTTTTTTGGTAGCTTAAATATTCTTTTAACATATAGACTACTAATAACAAATTATTCAAACTTCATTCAAATGCTGTCATGGACACAATGAAAACTGACACTAATTTATCGTCACATACTGGCATAGAATATAAATACAGCCATAAAGTCCCTAACTCTTTTTAAATATATTCCACACTCTAAAAAGATGGTTCTTTAAAGGATCTTTACGGATTTTCTGCAGGCAAACCATCCAACTACACAGACTGTCAACATATGACATCAAATCTGTGTTTAATTTGTGTTTTGAGTTGGACTGAGTTAGTTTAACACTGTTTCTTGTGTTAGGCTATGTTCAGGCTGCAGACAAATTGGATTTTTCTCAAATCAAATCTTTTCAGGCAGACTGTCTACAGAATTAATTGCACGTGATCAAATCTGAATTTTATTTCATTTTTATATTTCTTTATTTGTAATTTTTTTATTTTTTTTCCAGACATAACCAGTCCACTTGGGTTGCTTTGGTTACGATGTAAGCATAACCAAGTTTTTGTAGAACTCCTCTGTCACACAAGAACAACTCAATGACAGCTGACTGGTATATACAGGTGCATCTCAATAAATTAGAATGTCGTGGAAAAGTTCATTTATTTCAGTAATTCAACTTTTTTTTATTGGTCTTATGAAGTATTCTAATTTGTTGAGATAGTGAATTGGTAGGTTTTTGTTAACTGTGAGCCAAAATCATCACAATTAAAATAACCAAAGACTTAAACTACTTCAGTCTGTGTGCATTGAATTTATTTAATACACGAGTTTCACAATTTGAGTTGAATTACTGAAATAAATGAACTTTTCCATGACATTCTAATTTATTGAGATGCACCTGTATTATGATGTTACATGCTCTAGTCACAGCCAGCTTTGGCTTTGTTTGAATACTGTATAAATACTTGTCATTTTTATCACTGGTTTTGATGTTTCATTATGTGTCACGTTAAGATGGACACAAAAGACAATTTTAAATGTGTCATACTCTGTTAAACATATTATGCTTTGGGACACACTTATTCTAATTTCACATAGCCTACTAGTAATGATGGATGAACATTGGGATGCAGGGTGTGTATGTGTACAAGTGTGTTTGAGAGAAAGAGTGTATTTTTGTGGACATTTTGTCCTATAGACATCTACAGAGGTAGGGTGGATTGTAACAACAGCGCTCTTTGTACTTGATATTAGTGTACACAGTTTAGGAGAATTTAAAGTAGCTTTAATCTGTAGCAAATAAATCTGTGGAAGTATAGTAAGATTTTTAGAATAATACAAAGCAATAGGATACAGACATCAAAACAAAAAGTAGCCTATTACAACCATTCCCAGACTGTCCCATTTCATGCTGTCCTTTCTTTATGTCACTGATAATGTATTTATGTCATTGTGTTTGAAAATAATTTGTTGCACATAATACTGCTATGTTACAAAGATTGTTTATTTAAGATGTTAGTTCATAACAGTTCTCAGGAAATGTCTAAAGCCTGACCACTAACTGCCTCTGAACTTACTCAATGAGATTGCTACAGTATATTGCGTAGATTTTTTTGAGTCCTACAATCTGAAATTTAAAGTAATTCTTAATTATCCACTTAGTCTTGTATTAGCCATTTCTTTATGCAGTGGCCATGCAAAGTATTTGGACGCTTTAATGTCCAAAGTCTCATGAATTTTTGAAGTCATAATTTTTTCAGTTACCAATAAATACCAATAATCTTTAGTGGGCAAAATATCATGCTTCAAGGGCTCATCAAGTGTTCATTCATTATAGTAGCACTATTCAGCATGTGTTCTGCAGTTTAAATAAAATAGACTCAGAAAGTAGCCAGGATTACCCAATCTCCGATCACAGGATTAGAATGAAAATCAGCCAATTAACAATGGTGGCCTATCAATCAGTGCATCCCCACTTTAAATCCTGATTTGTCAGATTTAAGGATGCATGAGAGGAACACCTTGGTACAGCCATTTCAAATGGTAAATAAATATACAGTGGTGTGAAAAAATATTGGCCCCTTCCTGAGTTCTTGTTTTTTTGCATGTTTGTCACACTTTAATGTTTCACATCATCAAACAAATTTAAATATTAGTCAAAGATAACACAAGTAAACACAACATGCAGTTTTAAATTAAGGTTTTTATTATTAAGGGAAAACAAAATCCAAAACTACATGGCCCTGTGTGAAGAAGTGTTTGCCCCCCTGTTAAAACTGTGGTTTATCAGGTTCAATTTCTCTAGCCACACCCAGACCTGATTACTGCCACACCTGTTCGCAATCAAGAAATATCTTAAATAGGACCTGCCTGACAAAGTGAAGTAGACCAAAAGATCTTCAAAAGCTAGACATCATGCCGAGATCCAAAGAAATTCAGAAACAAATGAGTAAGAAAGTAATTGAGATCTATCAGTCTGGAAAAGGTTATAAAGCCATTTCTAAAGCTTTGGGACTCCAGCGAACCACAGT
>NW_015505881.1:559470-560001 GCF_001515645.1 Sinocyclocheilus grahami | reverse complement strand
GTGTGTATGTATATATATATATATATATATATATATATATATATATATATATATATATATATATATATATATATATATATATATTTATTTATTTATTTATTTTAAACCGGGTACAAAACTGGGGAAAACTGCAAAAGAAAGATATAACTGAACATTTTATGCAATTTTACAGAAAAATGCTATAAATGGTATAGTTTATTTAAGTGTCAAGTGTGTTACTGTGATGGTATTTCGTGTTTGACTCTGTGTACCATCTTTATACTAGCATATACTTCAGCTTGTAGAAAAGCTGCTTATGATGACCTTATTCATTCTTCTTTATTTGGCTTCCTCTTTTACCACCTGCATTATTATGGTGTCTGTCAGTAAATGTTAAAGGTAGGAAACAGATTTTAGTAGCAGTGTGTGTTGGTAAATTTACTGGTTTAAAATGAGTTTTATAATGTACATTTTAAAGGTTGTTCTGTAAATATGTTTGTATTTTACTGTATTTTCTTAGAGAATTATTCTGGCAAACACTTTGGGGGGGGG
>NW_015505881.1:482923-559453 GCF_001515645.1 Sinocyclocheilus grahami | reverse complement strand
TGCTTTGAGGATACCATAAAATGTTTACATACCCCCTGCCATAACTTTTTGACTTTTATTAAAGGCTTTCCTGCTCCTCGATCCTATTTCTTGTCATTCTGGACACTGAGTGTCTTGTGCCTTTTATTTGATAACGTCACAGTTACATATGTAGCATTGGTTCCCTGAGGGAATAAGATGTTATGTCAGTAGCTGACACTATATGGGAACATCCTCCAGGTGTGACAGTTGTTTAAAGCCCATATAAAATCATGGCAATTTACTACAAAGTAACCACCGTGAAGACTGTAAAACCTCATAAAATGTGAATGTGTAGTATGCACAAATGAGGCTAAGATACCCAATGCAACATCGTTTCAGTGACAAACAGCTGCTCAGACTCGGTCAATGCAAAACTTTAATGAGGTGAGAACACCAACAAGGAATCCCTGATTGTTGATCCACCACTGCCCCTTTAATCACTAATGGTGAAGTGCCCTTTCTGCCCCTCAAATTCGAATGCGATTTCAGCTGAGAGGAACATCTCATCAACTAGTTTAGTGAGTTAGATAATGACAGGATAATTAAGCAGTGTCAAGCGCTCAAACAAAACCCCAAACAAGCCCGTGGGGAAGAAATGAAAAAAGCAACATTGCCAAATAAGATAAGGGAGAAATGGAAGGGAAAATTTATAGATACAACACCGAGTGCTAAAAGGATTGCCCTTGACTAACTTTCTATGCTAAAACAGCGGCTCTCATTCTGTTGCTGGTGCACGGAGGCTCCAGAAAATATCCTTAATGGGAAGAACTTCCTTTTACAAAGTTTAAGCAATTGATTTTGCTCTGCAAAAAGAACGGAGTGGGTATAAGTTAATCTTATGATAACCACATCGGATTTCAATCATAGCCAATGAAATTAAATCCAACATTGTGGAAGAAATTTTTTCCCTATCGATACTTCACTCGTACTGCTTCTGCTAAGACACTATGGGGAAAACTCCTTTTTCTTCGAATACTGAAGCCTTTTCAATAATACAGTGTAACTGCACGGCCATTGGTTCGTGCAGTGAATTAAAAAACGAACCAATGGCACGGCAGCGGAGCTTTACAGTGGATCAAGCTGAACCAGTGACCCTCTGCTCGGCTGATTCGCCGCTTCTCCGCTGCCTTCAGCGTAGCAGCAGCAGCGGTCCCAGCTGAACCCCTGCCACCATCCGGCTAGCCTAAAAGAGCTTATTTCTAAGAGGTAAGTTCTAAAAGAGCAAAATTTCTAGCGACGTTGTTACAAATGTCGCACTGCGATTGTGGCTTGTGCAGGGAATCGTGCACGTTGCAGAAGAGTAGTGAGTGCGTCGCATGTCTGGGCAGCCCCCACGCAGAGACTGCACGCTCACTGAGACAGAATGCTCTCGCTGAGAGCATGAGTCTCGCTCTTGTCCATTCACGGACCGCCTTCATTGAGGGCTGCCCTGCTCTCCCGTTTCGCCTCTCTCAGCGAGCCTCGGAGAGAGAAACAGCGGAATCAGGGAACTAAGCAACTGGGTCTGAGCGATCTCACGCCGGCACTGTACCCGCATGCTCGCTCTCCCCGCTGCACTTTGATCCGCCGCAGAAGGCCAATGAGCTGCACGCTCACTGAGACAGAATGCTCACTGAGAGCATGAGTCTCGCTCTTCTCCACTCGCAGACCGCCTTCAATGAGGCAGCCCCACTCTCCCGTTTCTCCTCTCTCAGCGAGCCTCAGAGAGAGAGAGAAACAGCAAAATCTGGGAGCTAAGCAACCAGGTCTGAGCGATCTCATGCCGAAACAGAGCCTGCGTGCTCGCTCTCCCCACTGCTCTTCGATCCATGTCTTCCCCCGTGAAGAACAGCGCCTCTCGTTACATCGAGCGGCTCTATCCTCCTAGGTGGATCGGAGCAGAACGCTGTCACTGGCAGCTTCGCATTTGTGTGTGTGTCGCTAAGGCTGTGCTCACAGAGATGGGCTGCTTTTACCATGAAAACAGTCTGCCACTGTTCGTTCGCAGAAGGCAGCCCCGCCTCCCACTTTCATGTTTCTCTCCTGCCAGTTACCTCGGAGGAAGCAACGGTGAGCTCGCGGGTTGAGCGATCAGGCTTGAGCAATTTCATGCCGGCACGCATCATGCGTGCTTGATCTGCCAGTGTGTGTTACACGTGAGGATCGGCGCCCCTCGTTACACCGAGCGGCTTAATCCTCCTAGGAAGATCGGAGCAGAACGCTGGCAGCTTCACATTTGTGTGTGCATCGCTGAACCCGCCTCCCTTGCTCTTGTGTTTCTCTCCTCCCAGTTACTCGGAGGAAGAAATGGCGAACTCGCGGGGATGACCGATCATGCTTGAGTGATGTAACGCCGGCAAAGCCCCTGCGTGCATCACTCTCCACGCAGCTCTTTGATCCGCCAGTGTGTTTACACTCTCGTTTGTCGAGCAGCTCAATCACAGGGCGCTATTGCGATGAGCTATTACAAGCTCCGTCAAGAGCTTGTAAGTTCTCGTCTGCTCTAACGGCCAAGGCTTACAGAGCTGCTGCACAGGCCGCCTCCGCCCTGCACACCATGGCCCTCCTGCAATTCTACCAGGCTAAGGCATTGAAGCAGCTGCACAAGGGCAGTTCTGACCCAGGGGTAATTCAGAAACTGCGCACTGCGACGGACCTCACCCTTCGGGCGACGAAAGTCACGGCGCGGTCCCTCGGTCAGACGATGTCCACCCTGGTGGTCCCGGAACGCCACCTTTGGCTGAACCTGGCATATATGAGGGAGGCTGACAAACACCGTTTCCTGGACTCCCCAATCTCCCAGGCTGGCCTCTTCGGCGACACGGTGGAAAGCTTTGCCCAGCAGTTTTCCGCCGCACAGAAGCAGACAGAGGCGATCAGACACATCCTGCCCTGGCGGCTGCAGTCCCTCCACCCCCTCGTCACAGAGGGCGCACTCCTGCTGCCTCCACCGCCGCTCCAGCTTGGCCTCAGCAACAGCCTTCACACTGGCTGCAGCGTGGAGCTGGCAGCAGGAAAGCGGCCCAGCCCTGAGACGGGCGACCCGGAGACTCTGGATCCTGCTCTTCTGGAGATGGTGACCGCACCACTCCTTCCCCCGGAGGAGGGCCGGGTGGAGAATCTTTTGTTCAGCCACTGGCTCCCCAGCCGGTGGTACCCAAACATTCAGTAAAAGAGCAGTTTCCTATTTCTCCGGGTCTCAAGAGGACGAGGATTGCACTCAACACTCCCGTCCCCCTCTCCTTTCGCCAGTGGGCAGCAGGGCCCGGTTTGAGGACACTATGCCTTCACACGCGCCCCCTGCCAAACCGTGGATCCAGGTAAGGGTTTCACCGTGCACTCAGACCCCACTCCGGGACGCTCTGCCTTCCAGGTCGGGTCCCTGTGCTCCACCTCGCTGCCCCACTGCGGTTACGTCGGTGGTTCCCCTAGTCCCGCTTGCTCGATTCCTGGGGGACTGGCTAGCGCTCCCCAGACCGTCTCGCTGACTCACGAGAACCATCAGACTCGGCTATGCGATTCAGTTTGCCTGGCATCCTCCCAAGTTCAGGGGCATTCGGTTCACCTCTGTGCTGAACAAGGATGCTCACATCTTGCGAGCGGAAATCACAGTTCTCCTGGTGAAGGACGCGATAGAGCCGGTCCAACTTACTCAACAGCTGGCCTCGGGGCCTACGCAAGTATGCGTTTCCCCCAGTGAGCCTTCTCGCACAGATGCTGTGCAAGGTCAGAGAGTACGAGGAGCAGGTCCTCTTAGTAGCGCCATACTGGCCCAATCGTACTTGGTTTGGAGAACTGATGCTCCTTGCGACAGCCCCTCCTTGGCGTATTCCTCTGAGGAAGGATCTCCTTTCTCAGAGAGGGGGAACCCTCTGGCACCCGCGCCCAGACCTGTGGAATCTCCACGTGTGGTCTCTGGTCGGGACATGGAGGTTCTAGGTGATCTACCTCCAGCGGTAGTAAACGCCATCACTTCAGCTTGAGTGCCCTCTACGAGGCACGCCTACGCGCTGAAGTGGAACCTGTTCATCGATTGGTGTTCTTCCCGGCGGGAAGACCCCCGTAGATGCCCGATCGCGGTCATGCTCTCCTTTCTGCAAGAAGGGCTGGAGCGAAGGCTGTCTTCCTCCACCCTCAAAGTGTATGTTGCTGCTATCGCCGCACATCATGATGCAGTAGACTGAAAGCCTGTTGGGAAGCACGACTTGATCGCCAGGTTCCTTAGGGGTGCCATGAGGCTGAATCCTCCGTGCCCCCACCTGGTACCCTCTTGGGATCTCCCCTCGGTCCTGACGGCCTTGAAGGAGGAGCCCTTCGAACCTCTGCAGTCAGTAGAGCTTAAGTTTCTGTCGCTAAAGACAGTGCTCCTCACTGCATTGGCTTCGCTCAAGAGGGTCGGGGACTTGCAGGCATTTTAGGTCGACAATATGTGCGTTGAATTCGGGCCTGCCGACTCTCACGTTGTCCTGAGACCCCGGCCTGGTTATGTGCCCAAAGGTCCCACCACGCCTTTGGAAGCTCCAAGTGTGGTCTCTGGATGTGACACGGAGGTTCTAGGTGATCTGCCCCCAGCGGTAGTTAACACCATCACTTCAGTTAGAGCGCCCTCTACGAGGCACGCCTACGCGCTGAAGTGGAACCTGTTCATCGATTGGTGTTCTTCCCGGCGGGAAGACCCCCGTAGATGCCCGATCGCGGTCATGCTCTCCTTTCTGCAAGAAGGGCTGGAGCGAAGGCTGTCTTCCTCCACCCTCAAAGTGTATGTTGCTGCTATCGCCGCACATCATGATGCAGTAGACTGAAAGCCTGTTGGGAAGCACGACTTGATCGCCAGGTTCCTTAGGGGTGCCATGAGGCTGAATCCTCCGTGCCCCCACCTGGTACCCTCTTGGGATCTCCCCTCGGTCCTGACGGCCTTGAAGGAGGAGCCCTTCGAACCTCTGCAGTCAGTAGAGCTTAAGTTTCTGTCGCTAAAGACAGTGCTCCTCACTGCATTGGCTTCGCTCAAGAGGGTCGGGGACTTGCAGGCATTTTAGGTCGACAATATGTGCATTGAATTCGGGCCTGCCGACTCTCACGTTGTCCTGAGACCCCGGCCTGGTTATGTGCCCAAAGGTCCCACCACGCCTTTTAGGGATCAGGTGGTGAACTTGCAATCGCTGCCCCGGGAGGAGGCAGACCCAGCCTTTGCTCTGCTCTGTGCATTTATGTGGGCCACACGCAGAGCTTCAGGTCCTTAGACCAGCTCTTTGTCTGCTTTGGAGGACAGCAGAAGGGAAAGACTGTCTCCAAACAAAGACTTGCCCACTAAATAGTGGAGGCTATAGTCTTAGCATACCAGGTCCAACGTTTACCGTGCCCCCTCGGAGTGAGAGCACACTCTACGAGAGGTGTGGCATTTTCTTGGGCGTTGGTGCGGGGAGCCTGCCGGCTGGGCGACACCTAACATGTTTGTGAGATTCTATAATCTCCGTGTAGAGCCTGTGTCCTCTTGTGTACTTGCCTCAGATGGTCAGTAACACCAGACCCGCTCGGTGTCGATCACGCTTGCTGTGCCATTCCCCTCTACGGACCAGATACGTGCATTTAAGTGCTTCTCAGTTCAGTTTCCCTTTTTGGTGAACCCTGTTGAAGTTCCTCCTGCACCCTCGGCGGAGTGCCAGACACCAGGTCCAGCACTCGTGTGTATGCCCAAGGTCAGCCCTTGTGCTGCGCTAGGTGCCTGTGTGTATTGATTCCACCTCCGGGTGATCCCACATGTGTATTCTTCCACTGTGCTGCTTCCCTCACGGTAAGCCCGTGTCTTTCCCTGGCAGAGTCCTTCTGCCATCTCTGCTGTGTATTGATCTCGCCCCAGGTTGGCTGAGTCTACCGCAGGGACTTCCATATGTAGTACTGCCCTATGGACAGTCCATATGTGTAACATCCACATGATACCTCCTTTATGTAGGATGTGGCTTCCGTAGCGTTCCCCTACTTGGGTACACTTTCCCAGAGTTATCCAATTTCCCACTGTACGGAACAGCACTGGCGGACACCTCTGCCTAAGCCCTGTCTATTCTTCCGCCCCAACTGGTGTGGGGGGATTTGCTGGCTTTCGCAGGGCACTGGAGGGGGTCAGCAATAGTGGCGCTTTCCATTCGGATCCCAATTCGTCAGTCACTGACGTAACGTTGAACGTGACTGACTGAAAGGGAATGTCTCGGTTACATATGTAAACCTCGTTCCCTGAAGGAGGGAACGGAGACATTACGTTCCGTCGCCACAGTTTCTGTACCACCGCTGTACGGCCAAAGCACACCGTCTCGGCTCCTCAGCGAAAATCTGAATGTGTGACTGCACGCGCTCTCCTTATATACCCGCGCTGCGGGGCAGGGTGCGCAGCGCAAACATTGCACGCCAATACTTATTGGCTTGTTTTGTTAACACTCGAAGGTGATTGGTCTCTCTAGCGAGATCCCAATTCGTCAGTCACTGACGTAACGTCTCCGTTCCCGAGGGTTACATACGTAACCGAGACGTTTTCCCCATAGCGTCTCAGCAGACGCAGTACTCGTTCCTGTATCTCAGGGAACCGAGGTTACGTTAGTAACGAGTACGTTATCTTTCTGTGATGATCGATGGGGACACAGACATGCTAGATCTGTGACTGACACACACATAGACACAAAGTATTAAAGCAATTATGCAGCTGTTGACAGTGTGAGTTAAGTGCAGTTTGGGTGAGTTTGCTGGTCTGCAAATAAAAGAGTTCTTGTCTGCCCACAGGTCTGTCCTGCTAATTTGAAATATAATGTTTTTGAAGTGTAAATGGATGTTTGGATTGTGTTTGTGTCCCTGCAGTCATTTTGGGCAAATAAAGAAAATGTTCTTATCAAGTTTTGGATTATTACAGCAAAAAGTATTAAAAATATTCCCGGACTACCCTATTTCATATTTTCTTTAAACTATTGATAATTTGTTTTTTGACATGTTATGTTGCAATTAAGACTGCTGTTACAAAGTGTTCATGGTTCTCAGGAAATGTCTAAATCCTGACCACTAACTGCCTCTGAACTTACTCAATAAGATTGCTACAGCATTGTGTTGATTTTTGTGTCCAACAATCTGACATTTGGGGTTATTCTTTATTATTCACTTAGTCTTGTATCAGGCTTTTCTTTATACAGTGGCTCTGAAGCATATTTGGGCACTTAAGCCACATATAAAATGCATCAGTGTCATTGTATCAGATTAGAAAATATCAAGCCAAATGAGTAACTTTCTCAGAACTAACTCTGAGATGATTGTTAGTTAATGTATTACATCAGTTCACAGGTCTCATAAAAAGTTTCTAAATACTTTTTAAATTAAATTTTTAACAATACATCTATTGTTTTATCATTACAAGTGTCCCCACAAGTATAATAATACCAGTAAATTTTGTCCTTATGAGGACCCTTTGTGTGAGGGGTAGATTTAGGGTTAAGGTACGGGGATAGAAAATACAGTTTGCACAGTATAAAATACCACTGTGGAAACCTGTCTGTGTGTGTGTGTGTGTGTGTGTATGTGTGTGTGTGTGTGTGTGCATGTTTATGAGGACACAAATTTGTATAATAACATGGGTATGACATAGGTGTTACAACGAGGAGGTGATTTATGAGGACATTTTCAGTGTCTCCGTAATTCAAAAGGCTTATAAATCATTCAGAATGAGTTTTTTTGAAAATCTAAAAATGCAGAAAGTTTCCTGTGAGGGTTAGGTTTAGGGGTAGGGTTGTTGTAGGGCAATAGAAAATACGGTTTGTACAGTATAAAAACCATTACGCCTATGGAGAGTCCCCATAAACCATAAAAACAAACCTGTGTGTGTGTGTGTGTGTGTGTGTGTGTGTGTGTGTTCACTGTGTTGCGTCAAGCCTGCTGCGTGGCGCGTATAAAGGCGAGGTCAGGGAACAAGCTATCAAAATGTAGTTAGGGGGACAAGTAAAACGCAGATTACCCGAAATGGCTAACTTTCTTGTCATTATTACGACGATTCTTCTAACATTTTGGATAGTGTGGATATGCGGCCACTCACGGAAAAGGTGAGATGAACTCGCGGTCATTATAGAAGTCTCTCTTGAATAACGCAATCTTCACGCTTAACGTTCGTAAATTAGTGCACGTATAACAAGTGAAAAGGTAAGGTATATGGTTATATCTGTTCGTCATGTTACTACAGGAGGAACTGAAGTTTGAGGTCACGTATGGTAGAATCATACTAAGACCACTGGTAAATTATTAATTATTATTGCAACAGACGGATTAGGCTACAATACAACAAAACAAACATAGAATATATAAAACAAATGATTTTTTAAAACACATTCTTCAATAAATAATGTGTAAGTGTGTGTAAGTATATCAAGTAATATGTTGGTTAAATCTGCTGAATATTAATTTTGAAATATAATTTACAATAAAAAAATATTTTTTGCCATATATATATATATATATTTATATATAGCATGTGGCTAACTGAGAACATTACTTTATAGCCTACAGGAAATGTATTTATTTATTTATTTTAATTCAGATGTCCTATATGATTTTTTTTAATTGCTAACTATGCTGTCTGTCATTGTGTGTGTCTATTTACAGGCGAAAAGGGGAGCCTCCATTGATTACTGGTTGGCTGCCATTCATTGGTGTCACGTTGGATTATGTTTCAAACCCTTTAGGCTTCTTAAGAGAGACTCAGAAAAAATATGGGAATGTTTTCACATGTAAGATTGCTGGGAAGTACTTCACTTTTGTAACAGACCCTTTTTCTTTCTCCATTGTTATGCGGCAAAGCAAAAATCTTGACTTTCAGAAGTTTGCTGTTGGTTTTTCACAGCGGGTAAGTGACTCAATACGAGGGGGTGGGGCATTATGAAACAAGCCTGGATCAAGAGTGTGTTGTGTTCTGATCTGAGGCTTTTCTTTGAATGTTAATTTTAATCTCTTTAAAAAGAATGAGCAATAGCCTCTCAGTTCCATTACCAGCTTCATTAACTATGTGAGGCTATAGGCGCAGTGACATCTAATCTTAAAATGTAAGTATGCGGAGATGCCCAGTTTGCTCCTGCATAATATCTACTTTACTGACAATAGGTAGCCCAAAAGGCACCCCAAAAGCCTCCACCATCCAATGGGAAAGCATTGAGAGGAGATCGGCCTACTGTACCCTTTACACTGAGTACACTTACAAAGGTCACTTTTTTAAATGTGTACTTAAGAAACATAGCCATGAAAATGTTTTTTTTAAGTACACTTAAGTGGCCTTTTATTTAATTAACATTATATTATTAATGTTATATTAATATGTAATACGGTTTTATTTTTAAATTTACTTTTAAGTTTTTAGTACACTACAAGTGCATTAAGCATGGACACAGATAGCAATTTCCTATCCAACTGAAATGCAAGTCATTTCAAGTCAGTACAGGTATCAGACAAATCACTGACCTCAAGAACAAAAGCTGAGTTATGCAGCACCTTAAACTTGTTACCATCTAAGATAAAGTTTAGACATCCATGATGAAGTTGCATGTCTGAACAAGTCATGTAACTTACCCACACACTTAGCCTGTACTAAAACGAGGAGTAAGAGTGTTTTTTAAAAAATTAGCTTTTATACTTTATGAATACTCTATAGAACAGTGCTTCCCAAACCTGTACTAGAGGCCCTCCACCAATGCAGGTTTGGGATGTCTCCTTTATCATGCACTGTTTGGTGGGGAAGGGCAGATGTGTGAAGCACTACTCTAGAGATGACTGAGTTCTCAAACATGCCACTTAAAATCACATAAGGAGCATGTAATGCTGGGTACACACCACAAGATAATCGGGCTGATTTTGGGCCGATTTCTCCCCTTCCGACAATCCTAGGTAATGTCCCGATTATCTTGGTGGTTCTAAAGATTATCTTATCAGATTTTCCTGTGGTGTGAGGTGTGTTAAGAGTGACTGAATCTGCTCGGAAGGACGTTGGAGGTAACATGTTGAATATTTAAGATCAGAAATCCTGATGTGTGGGGGGAACATCGCAGCACACCACACACTATAGGAGCAAAACGGTTAAATCTAGGCTTTTTTCCTCATGTTTGTGGTCTCTCACATTTTTAAAGATCTTACAAAATTTTACAAATCTTTTAGTATGTACCCAGAGGATTTTTTGTCCTCATGTTTGTGGTCTCTCACATTTTGAAGATCTTATAAGATTTTAAAAATCTTTTAGTGTGTACCCAGCATTAATGGACTCTCATAGTTAATGGCTCCTCAGAACACTCTCTCCAAGCATTCTGATAAAAAAGCAAGGTGTTTCTGCTGAACTGGTGGTTATGGTCGTCAAAAGCTCAGGAGGCTCAACCTATGTAATTATCTCCCAACAATGACAGACCCCTTTGGAGTGAGGATGATGAGTGAATATTTGAAAGAGAACTTACAAACTGTTGGATCTTATGACAAAGTGTTGTGATGTTCCTCATTTCAATCACTTTGAATATAATGGAATAAATGTAAATGTAATGTAAAACACTGGCTAATAACTGGGTTTGATCCTGATTCTCTGCCTCTGTTTCTTATATGTCTGTTTATATTTCTCTTTCACACACACACAGGTCTTTGGTCATGCTGACTTTAACTCTTCACTGTTCAGTGAGAGTTATAGGGAAGTTCACAGCATTTTTCGACAGACACTTCAAGGCCTGTCCCTGCAGCAGCTAACGGAGACCATGCTAGGCAATCTGCAGATTGTTTTGGAACGTGGTCTACCACATGAGCATGACTGGCTTGAAGAGGGTCTTCAGAGCTTCACAAACCGCATCATGTTTGAGGCAGGGTTTCTCACTCTATTTGGAAAGGATGCAGGGTTTCTACAGGCCGATGGCATATCAGGCACCAGAATATGCATGCAGAAAGCGGTGCAAGACTTTTTGGCATTTGATCGTGCTTTCCCTTTACTGGCTGCAGGGGTTCCTATTGGTCTGTGTGCAGAAGCATGGCAAGCAAGGGAAGCCTTAGCAGAGGAACTGCTACATGATAAGCTTCATCACCGGAACTGCATCTCAGATCTGATTCAGCGCAGAATGGACGCATTTGACTGCATGCATTTGGATGAAACTGGAAAAGCAAGGACACACGTGTGCATGCTATGGGCATCACAGGCTAATACTCTGCCAGCAGCTTTCTGGAGCCTGTACTACACATTGAGGTAAGTTGGCACATTACGTAGGTAATGTAGGCACTGTTAAAATCAATGTTAAAATGTATATGTCAAGTATGCAACAACACTAATTACTATGACTGTAAGCAAAAAACAAACAAACCAAAAAAAAAACATTAATTCCATATAGTGTTGGTAGTGTTAAATAAGTAAAAGGGAACATATGGTTTGTCAGGCTAAAACTTTAAAGCATTATGTGATGTCATACTGAAGGGTTCAACCGTTTGAGATCAGTGATTCTAATTTAAACTTGGAAATAAACAATAATTATTTGGAATCATTTAAAATATGTTATGATATAAAATGGGGAATATTTTTTTGAATTCCACAATATTTAGCCACCTTTTTCTTGTCGTAAAAATGGGCACGGCCATTTGGAAATTCTATGGGTCTGGCTTCCGGTCTCATCTGCGTCCACTCCGTCCAGCTATTTTTAGCTGAACAAAACAGTTCGTTTTGCTGCTTGATATTGAAAGTTGGTGTGTCTTATCATATTATTTTAATGTATTATCTGAAATTATGAACACACTGGTTTGTAGTGCAAACAGTTTTACCGTTTACTGCACGTTGTTATTCTCCTCGTTATTTACCTATAGCGGCTAATGAACCGGAAGTCTCACCCATAGGCTTACTTCCGCGTTGAAGAAAAAGGTGGATAGGTAACTAATCAAATATGAAAATTAATAACAATGACTTTGTACAAACGTTTGTACTAGTACTTCTGAAAACTTCTCAAGTTATACCATATAACATGGATCATCAGGTTTTGCATGTGTGGAGCTCATGCCAGTTTGAATGATCCTTTCATTAAAGCAGGCCATTTCAAATACTAACACATTCTAAAATTCTGTTGTTCATTCAAATTATTTATATTCTCCTGAGAGCCATAGAAAAAAAAAGTTTTGTAAATTTTCTTTTTTTACATCATTACATTGTTTGGAGCATAAGAAACACATGGCATATATGCAATTTCTTTCCCTGTTCACTTATTATGTCTCCCTAAAATGCCTAATAAGCATTAAGTATGTCCTGGTGCCCACTACAGTGGATATATATGAAATTGATGCATGTCTCACAACAGAAAGTCATATTCTGCTTTGAAACCCCAGGGCAACCAAAGTTGTTCTGACATATTCATTTATGATAAACAGTTTGAAAATTAGTCCGATTTAAATGATAATTACAAAATATTATCATATTTCCATAAGAGTGCTGAATTTAGTCATATGTCTGTCACATTTAAATACCAAGCAGGAGGAGCTCTCATGATCAAACCTTCAAACATTTGGTATCTCTGAATAGTCCTAAATATGCTCTGTACAGGACATCCGAATTTAGAATTGTGGCAAGTATATGGTCACAGAGAAATTAACTAAAATATAATGTCCTCTACAGAGGACAATGTATGCCTGGGTCACAGGAGGAAATAATGTGCAATGAAAACATGTATTAATTTAGAATACTAGATTTTCATTGTGGTCTCTGACTTTTTAACCTTTCTATAGGCCTGTTTGATAATACATTCACAGTAAAAATGAATGAAGTAAGCACCTACTTAATTTAAAGCGTGTGTATGTGTGTACATGTATGCTTGTGTGTTCTGACCCTCAGGTCTGTTGATGCTTTCACCGCTGCTTGCACAGAGATCAATAGGGTTTTGTCAGGTCAATTAATAAACAACCAGGACCAAACAATCTGCCTTTCTAGAGAGCAGCTGGACTCTATGGCTGTATTAGGTAGGTGATTTCTTATGACTCATCTCCACCAAGCGGTACGGGTCAGTACAGTACAGTACGGTACGATTTGGAACGGAACACCCTGATCCGTCTTGCGTTTCAACTGCCAACACCTTACTTGTTAGGTGTCATGTCTACTGGAAAGTAGCAATCGACACCATTCTCGCGTGAAGAAGAAAGCGCGACAATAGCTGTTTCTCAGTATGACATAAAGCACAACTCTGCCTCTTTTGTTAAATGTCAGCTTCACCAATAATAGCCATTATAAATGTATAAGTACAAAGTATAAGAGGCTTATATAATAGGAAATAAAGACAAAAGCAAACAATTCAGTCAAATGTACGCTACAAAGTCAGCGCTATATGGTAAAATGAAATAAATATATAAAGTTATGAAACATAACTTTGTGCTCAGCCAAAACGATATGACCTGGAACAAATAATAGATCCATGAGACCAACGATTGCCTGTTATATAACCAAAACAAATTATATTTCATGTTTAACCACTACAGAGACATCCGAGCCAGAGGCAAAAGTCAGAAGGACTAGTCGCGTTAAGGCTGCTATCAGCCAGATACATGAGCACTGAGCACCCGGTGATCGCCTGGAGCTCACATCTCCAGCAAATTTTCAAATAGGCGCTATCATTATAAATAAACCGCAAATTGTAATTTTAAAGGGGTCATATGACATTGCTAAAAAACACATTATTTTCTGTATTCTGTACATTATTGTTGCTCCTCTATGCCCCGCCTTTCTGAAACGTGTCGATCTTTACAAAGCTCATTGTTCTGAAAAGCGAGGTGTACGCTGATTGGCCAGCTATCCAGTGTGTTGTGATTGGCCGAATACCTCAAGCGTGTGATGGAAATGTTACGCCCCTTACCATACTGTGATGCCGTGTCCCGGTGTGACGAGACAAAACCAATAAAACCCAAACGAGGCCTTTGTTGCATCCAGTGGGGACATAATTACTGATTATAAGGACTTATACTGTCTTTTTATGTGTTGCATTGCATGACGCCATGTAAACATAAAACCATGTCTGCATTTGTGATCGGAGAAACGACAAACAACAAGCGCTACTCTACACTGCTCAAAACTCACGTTTGAATCATCAGTGGCAAATCCTTTAAATATGAAAACGTACTTACAGGCTGTGAGTCAGCATTATTTGTCAGAACACCGGCATTGTAGGCTACTCTCCCAGGAAACAGTCCTCGTCCTCCATAAAATGCGTTGCACACATCTAAATATTTGGTTTGAACTGTTCTGGAACAGTGTTGTAAATACAACTTAACCACTGATTTCTAGTTGTGTCCTCTTTTGGAAGACCAAACAAAGTAGTTTTCACAACGAAACACACAGCGTCTCCACGACATGGCGGCAACAATACTACAGCGAGAATCAAAGTTACGCCTTCTTTCTTTGCGTGAACATTTGGGCGGCGTTATGCAAATCTTCCCACACAGTGACATAGACATGTGGGGGCGTGTTTAAATGAGGTGTTTTAGGAGGGCGTGGACGAGTCTTGACTTTTATTAAGAATATCTCTTTGGGTTTGAGATTTTAGTCTTTGCAACTTTAGGGATCTCATCTATTCACGAACAGCTTGTAACACTCCAAAGAGAAAGGAAAACTTGAAATCGCATCATATGACCCCTTTAAACAACTACATTCTCACCTGAAAAACTCTTAAAATTAAATTTAATGACACAATAACAGTAATATTTTGAAAATTATGTGGGTTTTGATGTTTCACACAAACACAAGTACAGACAAGAACGCATATTGAGAAACGGCTATTGTCTGTGTAAAAATATAAAATGATAAAATACACTATTATATATTTTTTGTGTGTTTGTTCACTCTGATGTAAATAAGCCCAACACGCATGAACAGCATGGCGGAACGAGTGAAGGAGACGCTTATAGCATGCGCAAGTGACGATTCTCGTCAACCAATCAACATTCTGCAGTGAGTCTAGCTCCACCCTTTTAGTACATTTTGCTGTGCTAGGTACACCAACGGAAGGGTACCAAAAAAGTGGTATGGTACGGTTCGCAACTTCTGATAATGGAAATGGAAATAATCGCATACTGTACTGTACTGTACTGAACCGTACCGCTCGGTGGATTATTGCACTGTAACACGTGAACAGATTGATTGATTGATTGATTGATTTCTGATTGAGAGAAAACAAATGAGAAGTTCCCCCTTCCCCCAGTTCAGAACCACTGTTTTAGACAGCATTGGCAAGCATTAGTTTATTGTATGTCAACTTTAAACATAATTATTGTTCATTTATGGTAATTCCTCAAATCCAAGAATACAGTAGACTTATCCCCAGAATTCTACTAGATCATTAACCAGCTGAGTCTTTAATTCAAATTTTTTTTTTTTTTTACAGTAGATACCATAGAGGACTAATATTTGTGAACATTTCAGGCTCCTATCCGGTCCCCCACTAGATTATTACCTGAAAGAGAGGGGGATTTGACAAAATTGCACGTTCTCACTCATTTTAGCCCCCATTAAAAATAATAAATAAAAAACAAAGATAAATAAATATAAAATAAACAAGTACTGTAAAATTAAAATTGTGTTTTTTCAATACCAATACATACAGGTAATCACTCACTACAAATAGGACAATTAAAATGGTGAAGCAACCAACTTTTGATACATTGCAAGACTACAGCCATGCAGATATTCAGACCAACAGCATCAATAATTTTGTATTTGTTTATATTTTTCCACAACATTCTTTCTTGTACGATACTGCTTAGGTGATATTTTGATAATTAGTAATATTAGTAATATAATTTTTTTAATTAAATGTTAAAGTGGTATCAGTTAAATACTTTTTTGTTTTTTCCAGAAAGTATTATTGAAGAAGCGCTTCGCCTGTCTAGTGCCTCCATTATGATACGTGTTGCCAGTGATGACTTTACGTTGACACTGGATTCAGGTCAGACAGCTGATGTGAGAAAAGGAGATTACATTGCTCTTTACCCCCAATTTATACACTTGGATCCTGAAATCTACCCTGATCCTACAGTATGTGTTACAAACTTATTGTCAATTATTTTTTAATAACCAATGAGCTCTCCCAAACCACAAGCTTATACAAATTAGACAGGTTTTAGATCATTTCCATCTGTAGGATATTTAGAATATTTAGAATTTAATTGTTAATTATGTTTATTGTATGGAAGTATGGTAGTATGTATGTAGCTTGCACTTAAATGTATACAAGATTACAAAGATTGCAGATGTTCCTAATGCAGTGTTCCTATTGCACAATTCCAATACAGCATGTAATTGTTATAAAATGTCACTCAATGCATTTAATGTACTTACATTATACAGTAGTAACTTTGATACTGCAATGTTTTAGGCATCACAATGACTTTTTAAGCACAGACAGCCATGTACAGTAAATACAATGTTCCTCTGTTTCCCAGGAGTTCAAATATAACCGCTTCCTGGATGAAAAAGGTCAACGAAAGAGTAATTTCTTCAAAAATGAGCGACGGTTAAAGCATTTCTTGTTGCCGTTTGGTTCTGGTGCTAGCGAGTGCCCTGGCCGTTTTTTTGCAGTAAATGAGATTAAACAGTTCCTCGCACTGACACTGTGGCATTATGACCTACAGCTCAGTGACCCTGATGCCACTCTGTTTCCAGACAGTACTCGTGCAGGCCTGGGTATACTGCCACCATCACGAGATGTCCTTCTCAGATACAGAAAGAAAACCAACACCACCACAGAACAGTTAAGATAGGAAATGGAAGTAGATGGAAAGTATAAGATGCAAGAAGGAACATGAAGATCTTTGCCTATAGGACAAGTGAAATGGCAGTCTTTCTAGTTTCTATATGTTAAATGATGATTTGATTTGTTCTTATTGGACTTTGTATGATGGACTGAAATCAATGAAAATGTAGCACTCTACATTGGCCTATGATAATAAAGTCAAATAAAGCCCAAAATAAAAAAATTGCCAGGAAATTACAGGATCAAAAAGTGTATTATTTTACAATAAATTACTGCAGTCAGAAATGTACTGTGAAATAAAATGACTGTGAATGGACATTTACTGTTCTGGTTTTACTGTAAATTCACATTACAAAGTTGTCTTTAACTGTGCCACTGTGAGAAATGTATTTGTTTATTACTATAATTGGTTTGAAGTCACCATAATGGTGATTGATGATCCCATTTGTTTAGGGCTCTGACATTACACATTTATATTCAAATTTCTGGTCTAGTCGTGTCAGAAGTATGATAAATGAAAACTATGACAAGCTAGAAACACAGTATGATGCTGTTTGTTTACAATACATTTCTGAGTGCAGATCCAAGAGAAATCCTACTGTGAAAAGTGTAACTCGGAATATACTTTAACTTCACACTAAAATATTTTTTTAACAGTGTGCCATCATCAAATGATGGTAATATTTAGGCCTACACATATAAAATAAAATCTTTACACATAAATAAAAATGTAAATGACTATATGAATGACAACAAACAGCCAATGCCCCTTTTTCGGAAGGTTTAAGAGGATTATTGGAGTAACCTGTGCCACTTTGGTGTGTGCATGTTTATGTGGTTTATGAGGACACAAATTTGTATAATAACATGGGTATGACATAGGTGTTACAACGAGAAAGTGATTTATGAGGACATTTTCAGTGTCCCCGTAATTCAAAAGGCTTATAAATAATTCAGAATGAGTTTTTTGAAAATCTAAAAACGCAGAACGTTTCCTGTGAGGGGTAGGTTTAGGTGTAGGGTTGGTGTAGGACAGCAGAAAATACGGTTTGTACAGTATAAAAACCATTACGCCTATGGAGAGTCCCCATAAACCATAAAAACAAACCTGTGTGTGCCCAGCTAACACAATTACGTAACTGTTACGTCGTGTGTTAGCAGGGTGTGTGTGTGTATCAGGTTGCTATGTATTATGTATTACTTTTACATAGTAGCCTATGTCACAAAGGTAAATTCTTCTTCTCAAAACCACTAAAATCAGTACTTTGGAATGCTCATGAAAAATGCTCATAAGATTCTGTACATGTTGTTTATTTGGTAATTTTGTCTGTTTTGATGTGTACTGCAGCTTCTCGTTGCCTATTATTATTAATATTATTATTATTATTATCAAAAATTGTATAATTTAAAACTGTTGCAGTCCAGCAGAAAAGCACAGGCCAATGCTTTTTTCCCCTCGCGTTTTCATGTACTGCGAGCAAGCATAGCTATTTTGGTCGAACGAGGGCGCTCACTCAGAGGAGATGTGCTGACAGGCGCTCGAGTAGGCTGTATTTCCCTCATCCAGCACACCCGATGACATTACATTCATTACCTCTAAGATCCAGTGAACTAAATCAGCTGTCATACGTTTACTATCGAATAAACCGGACCGACGAGCACTGAAGCCATATAATACTTATTGGTGCGACTAGACTTCTGCAGCGTCAAGGTGAGTGCGCATCATCCTGGCCGCATTCTTACAAAGCGTCAGAAAACGAGCTAACGTTGACTTGTCACAGTCACAGCTATTATGTATAACTATTAATTATTTCTATATAATATCTTTTATTGCGCTGTCTTTTATTCTATATAACGCGCAACCTATACATTCAAGCAACAAACCTTGCGCGAACGACCAGTAGCCTAATAGCCTATATTTGTTGTCATTTAGTATCTTTATAAAGCGAAAATTACACACGGAAATGTGAAAATAAGGAAATGTTTAATTCTTTTTTTTTACATTTCCTTATTTCCACATTTCCAAATAAATATAATAATAATAATAATAATAATAGTAGTAGTAGTAAGTAAATTTTATTTATAGAGAAATTCAGCTTACACTGACCAAAATGCTGTACAAAACAATCATAAAATACAGTAAAGTATAAAATAAAATACAAATTAAAATCCAAGATAACAACACTAATCCATAAATTAAAAATCAGGAAAGGCCATACAATAAAGATGCGTTTTAAGTCTAGTAATAATAATAATAACAATAATAATAATTGTCTGGACTACCTTTCTATGACGTGTTTTATGTTTTTAAATAGTAAATTGTATTTCTATTGTTACAATAACTAAAATATTTAAAAAATTTCAGGAAATTCATCCAGTGTGCTCGAAACAGAATAATAACCATGTCACTGTATCCATCTCTAGAAGACATGAAGGTGGATAAGTTCATGAAGGTTGGACATTGATTTATTTATGTGTGTATGTATGTATGTATGTATGTGTATATGTGTGTATTTAAAACTATATATCTATCTATCCAAAATGCTAACCCACAACCCCCCATTTTATGTAGGCACAGAACACCCCTACTGCGAGCCCATTAAAGGCTTTACCTCTTCCAGAACCTGAGCCTTACTATGATGCAAAATCTGAAGAGATAGGTAAGAATCAGATACTGTGCTGTATCTATGTATGATTACAAAATGTATGACAGAAAAGAGATTTAGACCCTGAGGCTGAGCTTCAAATAAGGGTGCCATGGGTACCTCACAAGAGGCTTTAGAATATATAGTCCCACTTTAGTTTGGGAACCAATTCTCACTATTAACTTTGACTTTTGCCTCATTAAACTCCTAATTTGCTGCTTATTAACAGTAAGGTTGTTGTTAAGTTTAGTATGGGGTAGGATTAAGGGATCTAAAATATGGTCATGCATAATAAGGCATTAATATGTGCTGTGTAAGTACTAATAAACAGCCAATATACTAGTAATATGCATGCTAATAAGTAAATGGTTAACTGTCTCTAAACTAAAGCATTATATAGGGTTCTTACAGTCTTGAACAATCAGGAAATATTATGGAAATTCCAAAACTGATATTTTCATACCTGGAAAACTCATATTGTAGAAACAAGTAAATTTGAGTTATCAGATTTTTCTCACTTAGCTTAGACCATTTTTAATGTTGTCTGTCTCTCTTTAGCTACTTCTAGCAGGTTGTACCCTGAGCTGAATGAGTTTATGGGTCTAAATCTCAGTGCAGAAGCTCAAGAAACTCTTTCCTCTTCAGCTCCTGACCAGACCAGTGGGGTGAGTGTGTTTATGCCTGAGAACTGCGCATCAGCTTATTCCCTTTTTCAAAATAACACACAAAAACAAGACATTCTCTTGAAAAAGAAGTGAAAAAGAAGTACACTTTGCATGCATTTAAAAAAAAAGTACTTACTACAGAAATTATTTACTTTTTGCCTTTTATTCACAAGTGAAAACAATCCATGACTAAAAGACAAACAAAAAGAAGGCATAAATCACAAAATAAAATAAGGAACGAAACTATATTCAGGTGAACATGATTCTGTAACCAAGGAAACAGGAAAAAAGCAACAGGAATGTAAATATACCACAATGAAAAAAAAAAGTAAGAATCCAAGAAAACCTCAAACTAAGGGTGCGTCCGAAATCGCATACTGCTTAGTAGGTACTACATTTTGAATTTGAACGTACTACTCGACCGTTAAAAAAGTACGTTCTATATAGTATGAATGAGAGTAGTATGAATGGAATTCGGACGTACTACATCCGCCATATTGATGTTGTCACGTGACATGCGTCTTCACAACAGTGCCAAAATTTAAAGAGCCCTCACTACTGCGCGAACATCAGAAAGGTTTCTTCTTACCGCTTTCATCTGCGTTTTAACGTCGAACGTCTCCGTTAAAAAAGCAGTTAACAAGCTGATGTACAACAGCACTGACACTAGCTCGATCTGTTCGTTAACTTGATGTGCTCAGTAATAACAATGATTAAACATCTTTTTACGGCCGATTCACGAAATCATCTCATCGATTTACAATGTTTAAACATTCAATAAGTCAGCCGTTCACTTAGATCATGTTGAACAAGTGCAATTTAACCACAATGAACAACGTTTTTCCCTGAGGTAATTACACTTGAAAAGAGTCGTGTCGCCGCCTTCCGCCATTTTCGAATATGACGCCTCCTCTCCCGTGGCCTCATGGGATAGTAAAGTGTCCATCGTATGCATGCTACGGAATTCGGGCGGAAGTAGTAGGTCATCCGGGTACTTCTCGCCTACTGTTTTTCAAATACTATGAATTCGGACATACTACTCGCCTCGCATACTGTTTTTCGCCTACTATATTGTATGGAAGTATGCGATTTCGCACGCAGCTTAAGAGTCCTAGAAAACAGAAGACACATCACACTTCGGACTTAAGTACAACTTTATATGTCATTTCATAATTAATTCCGTGGTCTGTGAAATAAGGTTAATGCTTGTTTCCGAAAGTACTGATAGGCATTTATGGTAAACTAATATACTGTAACAAACCTGTAATGATGGTCCACTGAACGGCAAGTTGTAGATGAATCCAAGTTCAGATTTATTATACAGAGTGAAATCCAAAAATCCAAACAAAACACAAAGACTTGACTAGACTTGGCTTGACTTGACTATACAGACATGAAACAACTCACCAAACAGAGGTTAAAGGCTGGGACACACCAAGCCGATGGTCGGCCATTGGCCAACGTCAGGCCGACGGCAAGCGACGGTCGGGCTAGTTATGTGTTTGGTGTGTTCCACTCATCGGCTCTCGTCGGGCTCACGTCGGCGGCAGTTTGACCGTGCATGTTGAATCGGTGTCGGGGCCGTCGGGACCGTTGGCGCTAGTGAGAGCTCTGATTGCATGTTCAGTTTAGCGAACGAGTTAGAGCCCGAGAATTAAAGCGAAATCATTTATAGTTCTGTGTCGCTGTCCGCGTCAACGTGCAGTACACATACAAACCGCTAGTCTACAGTGTCCACGGGCATGTTGCTGATGTAACCCACAGTACCACGGTAAAAGCCGAAGAAGAAGCCGCTCGTCGGAGAAGCATTATAGCCGTGACGGCGGCAAATAAATACCAAATCATTATTTAAAACTACAAAAAGGAGACAACAACGGAACAGGAGAAGATGGCATACTTTCAATCTCCACAAGGACTTGTACCACGGCAGATCAACATTGTTTGTCGCGGACAAATACTGATGTATAATGCTATGTAGTATAATAAATAAAACACTTGTTCTTTGCTTTGTTTTATTTTATATAATGTAACATTAAAATATATTAAAGTGCACATAAACACACACAAAACTCAAGTACATACGGAGGTAGGGGTTCTAGCAGACCAATCACAGCGCTCGCGGTCTGCGTAGAATTGACGCGCTGTTAGATTTTTGGAGAGGTGCACGACAGGCTACGGCGTCTGACGTGTAAGCTATAGCGTAGGTTCGACGCAGAAGTATAAATTGGGCTTTTATGATCACATGGGCCATCAAAGTACCGCGAGAGCAAACGAGACCAGCCGCCGAGGTCAGACGCTGCAGTTGCTCAAAATCGGCTGTGAGAGCCTTGATGATGACATGCTTTATTCTCATTGGTCAGATTCTGTGATGACAACCACGACGTGTGTTGCGTTTATTCTAACAATTTGTGTTTTTTATAACAGTAAAAGCTTTTTTAGTGTAGTCGCACTGTTGTCTTGAGTCATGTTTATCAAAATATATATATATTATATATATATTTATATTATTATTTATATAATATTATTATATTACTGCTCCGAGTGTGTGTTCACTGCTGTGTGTGTGCACATTGGATGGGTAAATGCAGAGCACTAATTCCGAGTATGGGTCACCATACTTGGCCACATGTCACTTCACTTCACTTCACTTATTTAAATATATATACCTCCACTTTATTGGTATTTAGTAGCCTATTTGTCTATGTTGAACTTTATTCTTGAACAGATGGCGCTGTATTAAGCAGTATATAAAAAGTGTTTCTGTTGCCAATAAAAATGTTTCTGTGTATTTGAGAAATATTGCATTTAATTCACTTTATCTGTGATAGAGTATGCAAACACTGCGAGAGCGTCATTGCCGGAAGCAGAAAGTGTCTGACTTGACGTCTCCGCTTTTAATTCCGCCCCGACTGCAAGAGGCTGCTCTCACCAGACAATATAAATGCCAAACAATAAAGGTCACATGACACAAACCAACCAATGGAAAACAAGGCACATGACTAAAGCAACCAATCACAACATGGCACACAGACAAGAGTAGCACATGACATGATCACATGAGGGGCAAGAAACACGTGACAGGAACATGAAACAAGGCAAAATATCAAAATAAAAGACCAAAAAACCTAAACAAGAAACAAAACCCGAACCCCACGTTACAAAACCAAAAGGACCAGGGAAAGAGAGGAGCACACCAGAATGGCAGTATATAACATACATATATTACAGTATATTATCTTATATTCAATTTTAAAAGCATAACACAACATAGTTTAAAAAAAAGTTCACATACTAGTTTCTCTGAAAACAATGCTACAGGCAGTTATTCTAATTTTGAAAAGTGTGTTCCGTGTCAGAATGTCTGTTTTTTGTTTTGCTCTTTGTGATTCCGCCCACTGCCAATTTACCCAATGGTATTTTGACATCCCGGGTTTCCAGTTGGTGCAAAACACAGCGTATTGCAGCCATGGGAGATAACAAATGAACTGTCGAACAGAGATTCTACCCAGCCTAAAAAGCCTCGGTATCCATCTAAAAAGCTCTATAACAAGAGGAATAATAAAACACAGATAAATCAACTAAACAATTTACATTATAAGTCTCGTTGCCTTCCATTGTCAGTTGTGCTCATTCCTCTTGTGTGTCCTAATCTGGCAACCCGTATGAGCATTGAGTCTGAAGAGGAGCCTGACAAACGACTCCAATATTTTGAATTTGGACTGCAGTCCCCATTTCAACTGCTAGCTGTCAATATTATATACTGCACCCTTAGGAAGCTGTTTTTACCTTACTTGTTTTAAATTACTTTCATTGGTATAACTTAATGTCATCTTGATTACAGTCACTTAAAATAATATATTTAACTTGAATAAAACCAATTAATTGAGATGTTACCGCAGGAAGTATATTTTGGGTAATTTGACTAAATATTTTTTGCAGTATTATATATTCCCCAATGCTTTTTAGGCTCTTAGTGTCTGCACACATGGAATGAGCTGGGCGGCAGCCCCCATAACCGGAAGTGACCTGGGGGTGAAGCGGGCAGAGATTCGACAGGGTGTACGGGAGGTGGTGCTGTGCAAAGACATGGATGGGAAGATTGGCCTCCGCCTCAAAGTCATAGATAATGTATTTATTTAATGTTATAAATACTTTAACTTTTAAACTTGAATTAATATAATTTATTAATCTAACAATCCAACAAGCGAGAATCTATTGCAACATGTCAATAGTCTGCCGTTTTTAGCTGAAAAATGTTTCAAACATTTAGATATTTTAATAATTTCTAAGTGTTCTATGTTTTAATGAATGACATCCACATTCACATCATAACATTACACCCCAAAATTATAATGGGTAATCTCAGATTAACATTTCCAAATGTGTGTTTCAGGGCGTGTTTGTGCAATTAGTGCAGGCCAACACTCCTGCAGCACTGGCAGGGCTGCGCTTTGGTGATCAGATTCTGCAGATCAATGGCAAATCATGTGCCGGCTGGAGTAGTGATAATGCACATAAGGAGCTTAAGAATGCCAACCCAGAGAAGATCACTTTGGCTGTGCGAGACAGGTACACACACATGCACACACACATCACATCATACATAGAGCATTTTTGCAGGTTTCAAATACTCCGCACAATGATGTTTAATTTATGAGGATCAGGTTGTCATGAATTATTCATGAAGAGATCAGACACAGGAGGGTGTGTGTATGTAGTTTAAGCCTTACAGCTGTACATCAACTATTGTTGTAAACCATTGTTAATACTAAAAAGTATGTAGGTATTAGAGACACTCATGAAAAGAGTTGTCAAAAGAATTTTAATTTGTCAAACTGTATAAGCCAATTAATTTTTTGGCCAAGGCCTGAATTTTAGCAACAGTAATAACAGGAGAGAGGGGAATGAGAAAAGACCTTGAGTCAGAATTCAAACTCGGGTGTACACCAAGCACTGTTACACGATACGTGAAAGTATCAGGCTATGGCTCTGACAGCCCAACTACTTTATTTTTGGCAGAGTGAAGTATACATTTGATAGAAAATAATGTGGAAGATGGAAATTAATCATAAAATACAGGACTTGAACTTAGGTCGCCAGGAGCACAACCATGTTATGTGTCAGGGTGCTGCCCACAAGACCATCGGCTCTGACAGTTTATCACCTTTCCTAATAATGTGCTAGTTAGCAAGTTTCACGATGAATATGGCTAAAGTTTACAGTCTCTCAGAGAACCACGCATCATCCCACGGAGGGTGAGGGGCAGGGATAGCAGAGCTCATTACCATTTAAAGAGAAATGCACTGAAACGGCTTGCTGTGAAAAGAGCTGTTTTGACAAGGAATATTCCCTTTAAAGGACTATTTCACCCAAAAGTAAAAATGCTGTCATCTGTCTGTCAATGCTGTCATAGTGTTTTATTTTTATACCATCATTTACTAATAGGGAATGACTCACTGCATCAGTAGCTGATGTAGGGGTGGGCAGTATGGCAAAAATATATCAAGTTTTCTTTTTTTTTTAAATATCACGATTCACAATTGTATCACCATTCCAAATTTTACTATTTTGCAAGCTGTCTAAGCAGTACAACCAAACTAATTTCCCTGTTATAAAGATAAAGCCTTACAAGATAACAAAATATAAAAAAGAATGACAGATATGTAGGCCAAAGTGGGCGAAGATTAAAAATCTTTGTCATTATTTTATCTTTGTTATTAAAAAATAAGAACAAAGATACACATTACAAATACACATAATATACAAATAAAACAAACAGTGTTTTATTTTCAGGTACAATAGGTGTATTTAGCCAGAGCATTCAAGAAATTGAATGAACAAATATAAAACTAAAACACTATTGATTCCTATTAAAGCAACTGCATTAAAGTTTTTCAGTCAAGACTAGTGAGTGATTTTCTCTTGTTGTTTTATAAACATTAAAAGGGTCATCTGATGCAAAATTCACTTTTACATGTTATTTGAACTGAAATGTGTGTTGGCAGTGTGTGTACACAACCACCCTATAATGATAAAAATCCACCCAGTGTTTGTTTTTGTTTTTAAATCCAGATAAATAATATCCCTTTTTTCAAATCAAGCCGTTCTCAGATTCTTGGCTGTCTGACGTCACACAGACCCAGGCCCCTCCCACGATTGTTGATTGACACTAGCATTTTACCTTAGACCTGCCTGAGTAAGCTGTCATCAGTCCGCCATTGTTTCGACGCCAGAGCAGTTGTAGACAAGAATGTCTCTTAAGTGATTGAGATGTTTTGTTGTTGGATGTAATAATGAACATAGCAGTTGTCATTTACTCCCGACATCTGAGCCACTGAAGACACAGTGAAGTATGTTTGTTTTTGAAGGGAATGCATCCCCTGATCTGCCTAAATGCGTTTATGTTTGTGCAAATCATTCATGATTCAGCTTCACCTCCAGAAGAAGTGAGTATAAGTTTTTTAATGAATTTTGCAAATCACCTTTCCTAATAATGTGCTAGTTAGCAAGTTTCACGATGAATATGGCTAAAGTTTACAGTCTCTCAGAGAACCACGCATCATCCCACGGAGGGAGAGGGGCAGGGATAGCAGAGCTCATTACCATTTAAAGAGAAATGCACTGAAACGGCTTGCTGTGAAAAGAGCTGTTTTGACAAGGAATATTCCCTTTAAAGGACTATTTCACCCAAAAGTAAAAATGCTGTCATCTGTCTGTCAATGCTGTCATAGTGTTTTATTTTTATACCATCATTTACTCACTCCAAAGAAGTTTTAAACCTGCATGAGTTTCTTTCTTCTGCTGAACATAAATGTTATTTTGAAGAATGTGGGTAATCAAACCCACATTGCTGGTCCCCAGTGACTTCCATAGTAATTTTTTCCTGCTATCAAAGTCAATGGGGGCCAGCAACTGTTTGGATACCCACATTTTTCAAAATATCTTCTTTTGTGTTCAGCACAAGAAAGAAATTAATACAGGTTTGGGACAACATGTGAGTGAGTAAATAATGACAGAAATTAAACTTTAGGGTGAACTATCCCTTTAATGACAGTTGTTAGCATGTCTAGTACCGTCCCTTTAAGACCTGCACTCATGTAATAATACAGGCAAGTATCCATTTTTTTCTCAACTGTTTACTTTCATTTTAGACACAACCAACTGGGTCTATATGTAAATCTTTTGGGTTTTGACAGTATTACAGCAAAAGATAACATCTCGGTTACATTTGTAACCCTCGTCCCCTGAAGGAGGAAACAGAGATGTCACGTCGGTGACCGACGAATTGGGGAATCTCGCAAGAGAGACCAATCCACTTCGAGTGTAACTAAACAAGCCAATGGACATTGGCATGTGACATTCGCATCTGGCTGCCACACCCGCACAGGTATAAGAGGCAGCAGGTGCACCGCATTCATTCATGTTTTCGTGAGGAGCCGACCCAGGGACCCGGCAGCTCAGTGGCGGTACAGCAACTGTGGCGAAGGGACGGATTAACATTTCCAAATGTGTGTTTCAGGGCGTGTTTGTGCAATTAGTGCAGGCCAACACTCCTGCAGCACTGGCAGGGCTGCGCTTTGGTGATCAGATTCTGCAGATCAATGGCAAATCATGTGCCGGCTGGAGTAGTGATAATGCACATAAGGAGCTTAAGAATGCCAACCCAGAGAAGATCACTTTGGCTGTGCGAGACAGGTACACACACATGCACACACACATCACATCATACATAGAGCATTTTTGCAGGTTTCAAATACTCCGCACAATGATGTTTAATTTATGAGGATCAGGTTGTCATGAATTATTAATCAAGAGATCAGACACAGGAGGGTGTGTGTATGTAGTTTAAGCCTTACAGCTGTACATCAACTATTGTTGTAAACCATTGTTAATACTAAAAAGTATGTAGGTATTAGAGACACTCATGAAAAGAGTTGTCAAAAGAATTTTAATTTGTCAAACTGTATAAGCCAATTAATTTTTTGGCCAAGGCCTGAATTTTAGCAACAGTAATAACAGGAGAGAGGGGAATGAGAAAAGACCTTGAGTCAGAATTCAAACTCGGGTGTACACCAAGCACTGTTACACGATACGTGAAAGTATCAGGCTATGGCTCTGACAGCCCAACTACTTTATTTTTGGCAGAGTGAAGTATACATTTGATAGAAAATAATGTGGAAGATGGAAATTAATCATAAAATACAGGACTTGAACTTAGGTCGCCAGGAGCACAACCATGTTATGTGTCAGGGTGCTGCCCACAAGACCATCGGCTCTGACAGTTTAACTACTTTTTAATGCAGAAATAGAATCATCCAAAAAGCATCCATATGCTATTTAACAGTCTTTTTTCTGTCTGTGTTTATTAAGTTTTCTGAAAGAGATCTTGGTTACATATGTAACCCTGATCTCCTGAATAGGGAATGACTCACTGCATCAGTAGCTGATGTAGGGGTGGGCAGTATGGCAAAAATATATCAAGTTTTCTTTTTTTTTTAAATATCACGATTCACAATTGTATCACCATTCCAAATTTTACTATTTTGCAAGCTGTCTAAGCAGTACAACCAAACTAATTTCCCTGTTATAAATATAAAGCCTTAAAAGATAACAAAATATAAAAAAGAATGACAGATATGTAGGCCAAAGTGGGCGAAGATTAAAAATCTTTGTCATTATTTTATCTTTGTTATTAAAAAATAAGAACAAAGATACACATTACAAATACACATAATATACAAATAAAACAAACAGTGTTTTATTTTCAGGTACAATAGGTGTATTTAGCCAGAGCATTCAAGAAATTGAATGAACAAATATAAAACTAAAACACTATTGATTCCTATTAAAGCAACTGCATTAAAGTTTTTCAGTCAAGACTAGTGAGTGATTTTCTCTTGTTGTTTTATAAACATTAAAAGGGTCATCTGATGCAAAATTCACTTTTACATGTTATTTGAACTGAAATGTGTGTTGGCAGTGTGTGTACACAACCACCCTATAATGATAAAAATCCACCCAGTGTTTGTTTTTGTTTTTAAATCCAGATAAATAATATCCCTTTTTTCAAATCAAGCCGTTCTCAGATTCTTGGCTGTCTGACGTCACACAGACCCAGGCCCCTCCCACGATTGTTGATTGACACTAGCATTTTACCTTAGACCTGCCTGAGTAAGCTGTCATCAGTCCGCCATTGTTTCGACGCCAGAGCAGTTGTAGACAAGAATGTCTCTTAAGTGATTGAGATGTTTTGTTGTTGGATGTAATAATGAACATAGCAGTTGTCATTTACTCCCGACATCTGAGCCACTGAAGACGCAGTGAAGTATGTTTGTTTTTGAAGGGAATGCATCCCCTGATCTGCCTAAATGCATTTATGTTTGTGCAAATCATTCATGATTCAGCTTCACCTCCAGAAGAAGTGAGTATAAGTTTTTTAATGAATTTTGCAAATCACCTTTCCTAATAATGTGCTAGTTAGCAAGTTTCACGATGAATATGGCTAAAGTTTACAGTCTCTCAGAGAACCACGCATCATCCCACGGAGGGAGAGGGGCAGGGATAGCAGAGCTCATTACCATTTAAAGAGAAATGCACTGAAACGGCTTGCTGTGAAAAGAGCTGTTTTGACAAGGAATATTCCCTTTAAAGGACTATTTCACCCAAAAGTAAAAATGCTGTCATCTGTCTGTCAATGCTGTCATAGTGTTTTATTTTTATACCATCATTTACTCACTCCAAAGAAGTTTTAAACCTGCATGAGTTTCTTTCTTCTGCTTAACATAAATGTTATTTTGAAGAATGTGGGTAATCAAACAGTTGCTGGTCCCCAGTGACTTCCATAGTAATTTTTTCCTGCTATCAAAGTCAATGGGGGCCAGCAACTGTTTGGATACCCACATTTTTCAAAATATCTTCTTTTGTGTTCAGCACAAGAAAGAAATTAATACAGGTTTGGGACAACATGTGTGTGAGTAAATAATGACAGAAATTAAACTTTAGGGTGAACTATCCCTTTAATGACAGTTCTTAGCATGTCTAGTACCGTCCCTTTAAGACCTGCACTCATGTAATAATACAGGCAAGTATCCATTTTTTTCTCAACTGTTTACTTTCATTTTAGACACAACCAACTGGGTCTATATGTAAATCTTTTGGGTTTTGACAGTATTACAGCAAAAGATAACATCTCGGTTACATTTGTAACCCTCGTCCCCTGAAGGAGGAAACAGAGATGTCACGTCGGTGACCGACGAATTGGGGAATCTCGCAAGAGAGACCAATCCACTTCGAGTGTAACTAAACAAGCCAATGGACATTGGCATGTGACATTCGCATCTGGCTGCCACACCCGCACAGGTATAAGAGGCAGCAGGTGCACCGCATTCATTCATGTTTTCGTGAGGAGCCGACCCAGGGACCCGGCAGCTCAGTGGCGGTACAGCAACTGTGGCGAAGGGACGTGACGTCTCCGTTACAAATGTAAATGTGACATTCCCTTTCAGTTTGGGAATTGGGAATTCCTACCAACACGCCACAGGTGCTGCCCCCTCCAGTGCCCTGTGTATGCCTCCTAAACCTTCCTATAAGGCAGACGATAGGAACGTGCTCTACACAGAGAAGGTCGACTACTGCTGTTCCTCAAGCAACCCAAACAGTAGGACTTGGATAACACTGGGAAAGTGTGCCCTTCCTACTTGGAAGAGGCATGCTGCAGAGTCAACTTCTCCCAGAGGGGGTGGAGTGACATTTACTCATGTGGAGTAACCCAAAACGGTCCTATTGCACATGGAAGTCTCTGAGATGGCTCAGGCTGCATCATCTAGAGACGGCAGAGCATAGCCTGCCAGGGGAAACACGGCCCTAGTAACTGTACCGTGGAAATAAACTTATGGGATCCCAACAGGGTCACTCATATGGGCACTAGTCTCACACCAGATTTCAGGAATTCATTGGATGAAAGGCCTGGCACTGGACGCTCCGCCACGTCCGGCCGCCTGAGTGCTGGAGGACTCGACAGGGTTTGCCTGGTTAGGGAGCTCTCTGAAGAACTAGGCATTATGAACACCACAAGCCGACTCTGAACTGGGCCTCTCAGTGCCACTACCCGATTGAGGTGAGAACACAGGAAGAAACTGGTTCGTCACGTAGGCTATAGAACCTAGCGAACGTGTTAGGAGTCGCCCAGCCCGCAGCTCTACAAATATCTGCTAGTGAGGTACCACAAGCCAGCACCCAGGACGATGCGACACCCCTAGTGGAGTGAGCATGCAGCCTGAGTGGGCAGGGCACACATTGTGCCTCATAGGCCAAGGTGATGGCATCCACTATCCAGTGGGCCATCCTCTGCTTGGAGACAGCTTTCCCCTTCTGCTGTCCTCCGTAACAGACAAAGAGCTGCTCTGAGGACCTAAAGCTCTGAGTTCTATCCATGTACTGCCGCAGTGCACGTACAGGACAGAGCAAAGCTAGGGCTGGGTCTGCCTCCTCCAGGGGCAGCGCTTGCAGGTTCACCACCTGGTCCCTGAAGGGAGTGGTAGGAATCTTGGGCACATAGCCAGGCCGGGGTCTCAGTGTTGCACTGGAGTCAGCCGGCCCAAACTCAAGGCACAATTCGTCGACCAAAAATACCTGCAGGTCCCCCACCCTCTTAATCAAGGCCAATACAGTCAGGAGTAGGGGTTTCATGGAGAGAAACTTCAACTCGACTGACTCCAAAGGCTCGAAGGGAGCAGTTTGTAGGGCTCTTAGCACCAATACTAAATCCCAAGGGGGTAAGGAGGGGGACCTAGGAGGATTTAACCTTCTGGCCCCCCTAAGGAACCTGACGACCAGGTCATGCTTCCTCACCGTGTGCGGAGATAGCAGCAACGTAAACCTTAAGGGTGGAGGGGGACAGCCTACGCTCCAACCCTTGCTGCAAGAAGGAAAGCACGGCACTGATCGAACATTTCCGGGGGTCCTCTCGGTGAGAGGAACACCAGTCGACTAACAGGTTCCACTTCAAAGCATAGGCCCGCCTCATGAACGGTGCTTGTGCTGAAGCGATAGTACCTTCTGGGGTAGGTCAACTAGAACCTCCGTGTCCCATCCAGGGACCATATATGGAGTTTCCACAGGTTCGGACGCAGGTGCCAGAGGGTGCCCCATCTCTGAAAAAGCAGATCCTTCCTCAGAGGAATCTGCCAGAGGGGGGCTGTCGTGAGGAGCATGAGTTCCGGATACCAGGTCCTGTTGGGCCAATATAGCGACAGGGACAGCCCGAAGGGCAGGACCTTGTACTGATATGCCGGACCCTTGAAGGCGAAATGCAGGAATGGCCTTTGTCGTAGGAGGATCGAGACATGAAAGTATGCGTCCTTCATTTCGATCGCTGCAAACCAGTCTTGGGGAGGTATGCACTCGAAAATGTGTTTCTGCGTCAACATTTTGAACGGCAGCTTGTGAAGCATGCAATTCAAAACTTGCAGGTCCAAGATTGGTCGTAACCCACCGCTCTTCTTGGACACATCCTCATATCGGCTAGAGGGGCCGGCTCTATCGCACCCTTCGCCAGCTGAACTGCGATTTCTATGACCACCGTGCCAATGGAGATGCAAACACCCTGTTCTCTCAAGGGAACAAGGGCCACCTCCGCGACTTTGGTGAAGACACGGAGCGACAGGGACAGCCCGAAGGGCAGGACCTTGTACTGATATGCCGGACCCTTGAAGGCGAAATGCAGGAATGGCCTTTGTCGTAGGAGGAACGAGACATGAAAGTATGCGTCCTTCATTTCGATCGCTGCAAACCAGTCTTGGGGAGGTATGCACTCGAAAATGTGTTTCTGCGTCAACATTTTGAACGGCAGCTTGTGAAGCATGCAATTCAAATCTTGCAGGTCCAAGATTGGTCGTAACCCACCGCTCTTCTTGGACACGTCCTCATATCGGCTAGAGGGGCCGGCTCTATCGCACCCTTCGCCAGCTGAACTGCGATTTCTATGACCACCGTGCCAATGGACCAACGGAGCCACCATCGTACCCGCGGTGGGGCAGCAAGGTGGAACACAGGGACCCGGCCCGGGGCCTTTGATGGCCACGCCTGTGATGGCAGAGGGCGAGGTCTGGGTGTGAAGTGTAGCACTCACCTGATCCCTCCTCGCGAGAGGGGGAACGCAGGGCCCATTCAAAACGCATGAATGAGAAAATAAAAGGTATTAAGCAATATAGGCAATAAAAAAACCTCAGTATGGTACTCGTGCTGTCTGACACACTGAAAGCTTCCCAAAGCATAGGATTTCCGATCTGAGTTGTATTTTTCATGGCTTATTGTGCTTTAATGGTCAAACACACACAAAATGACAGTCTGGGTGAATATTCAGGTATTCAGTCGGTTATGTCTTAAGTGAACGTAAACAGTTGTGATTCAGTATCAATATCTTGGATCAGTACATTAGGTCTTAAAGTGACAGCAGCGGGTTTATTATGTCCTTATGTCCTGTGTCCTTAATGTTAATCATACAAAAAAGAAAAAGAGAAAGTCATTCACTGCTCTTGACTGAATGACTTTTGTAGCTTTAATAAGGATTAATGTATATTTTATTCATACTGTAAAGACTATGTAGTGTTGTGTTTTACATTTGATTATTGAATGGTTATAGCATTTTTACCTGAATACTACAGTTAGATAAACTGCATTTCATTAAAATGCTCAATGATGGAAAATACAAATTAAGTCCTAGATATTTCTTAGCACAGGGAGTTTTAGCAGTGCTTTTTCTCACCTCAGTAGTAAATGTACATAATGAATTTGTTTGGCCCATGAGGGTCATGTTGCCCTGACAGTTGTGTCTCCCCCACATTTAAAAGAGCTGCTATGCCCCTGGTAATGGGGTAAATCAAATGTACACTATAATTACTATGCTCAGATGAGTGAATGTGTGTTCTTTTGTGTGTGTGTGTGTGTGTGTGTGTGGACTGGTATTCCCTACTTTAGTGGTTCTTAATCCTTGATTAATTCTTAATCCACCTGATTAAAATCACCAGCTCTTTAGAAGAGAGCTCCATGAATGAACTGTGTTCCGATTGACATGGGCCCTACACAGTGTTCACTACTCTCTACTCCCTGCACACGGAAAATTGGCTGAAAATTGGTTTACTTTACTTAAGAACATGGCTACATCGGTGCCTGCAACATCTTCATAAACAGACAAAACTTACTACAGAACTGTCGAGGGTTATTTAACCATAATCATGAGTTTTGCATAATAGACATGTCCCTTGCACTTTGGTGCCCTTTGAATGGAACATATACACTCCTTTCGAACTGGAATCATGGCGGAATATCCTGTGATGTCCACTTCACAGGGCACTTACAGTCGAATAGAACAAAAAACCTCTGAAGCGATAGAAGAAACATACAAAATGTGCAGAACGGGGGGTGACTAGGACCAGGATTAAGAACCGCTGCCATACATTATGGAGACCAAATGCCCCCATAAGTATAGTAATACCAGTCAATTTTGACCTTGTGGGGATATTTTTTAGGTCCCCATGGGGAAACAAGCTTATAATTCATACAGAATGGAACTGTTTTGTAAATCTAAAAATGCTTATTTTTATTTTTATCTAGTGATTTTTAACTTTAACTTTTTTTTAAACATTATATATTTTACACAATATACATGTAGGCATAGCCTTCAATATGCACATTGTTTGTTGGACAAAACTGGCAGGATGTGAAATAACATTTCTGTTAATAAATAAAGAAAATAAAATTTGGGTTTTTATCCAAATAGAAAATTATAGAAAATACACAGATATACATTGTATATGATTGTATTTATGTGTTTGTTTGTTTTAGATGACATAACCATTCACAATTAACTTCATATTCTGACAAAATAGAACTTTATTGCTAGTATTTCACTGAAGTAGGTTTGTAGTGGTATGGCTCATCAGGCAGTTTCAACAAACCTCTTTCGTTAAAGGAATACTCAAAAATGAAGATTCACTTATCAGTACTCACCCTCATGTCACTCCAAAACCATAAGGCTTTCATTCATCTTCAAAACACAGAATAAGTTATTTTGGTAACACTTTCTATGAAGCCCATATTTATAATACATTATAAGAGTATTCTTAAGACATTATAATGAATGCATAATGCATTATAAAAACCCTTATAATATGTTATATCATCTTATGAATATTCATAAGAACAGTTATAATGTTTTATATTATTTACTTATTTGTGGTTATAGCTTTTAAGACTATGATGATTTATAACACACAGTGAACATGTTGCATCCACTTAAGTTACAATGGATTATATTTCTCATAGTTATAATGTATTATAAGTCTAATATCTTGCCATCTTTCTTATGCTACTTTACTTAAAGCCATCAAAAACCCCTTATAAGTATAGTAATAATAAAAAAAAAATTCTCAAACAGCCATAAGATCAGATATCAGATCAGATGAATGTGTAATAATAAGACATATTTGCTTTGAACTGTTTTTAATGTAATATCAGTTTGATTATTTTGACGGTTCCCCAACAGACAAACTGACTATAACTAACTTTGCAAGTACGCCAACATTCTACCAACCCTAACCTAAGCCTATTAATACTCTAATGAGAGTTAGTTGACATGTAGTTGCAAAGTTGCTTATAGTCAAGGGGGGTCATGAAAATAAAATTTTTAATGTAATATCAGTTTGATTATTTTGACGGTTCCCCAACAGACAAACTGACTATAACTAACTTTGCAAGTACGTCAACATTCTACCAACCCTAACCTAAGCCTACTAATACTCTAATGAGAGTTAGTTGACGTAGTTGCAAAGTTGCTTATAGTCAATAGACCAGGGGGACCATCAAAATAAAATGTAACCTAACATAAACATTGCATTTTTTTTCAGATGAAATTATTAACTAGCTCACATTAAAATTAATATTAGCCTCACAGGGAACACTCAAATAACACTCCACACCTAACCACTTACAAGATGTAGTAAGATACTGTGCAGATCTTAAATAAACAATGTCAAGATATATTGTTACGGGGTGAACAAGACGTGAGATGTGCGGATCCATATGCAAGGCTTTATTAAAGGGTGTGGTCATGAAACAGGCATGGGTCAGACAATGGCAAAGTATATTAAGGGCAAGACAGAGGAGTAATCTAAAACGGGCGTGGTTGATCAGCGGCTAACAATATCCAGAGGGCTAAACACGAGGGGTTACCCAATAACTCGAGCTAGAGTCCAAGCGAGGTGCAAACACAGTCCAAAACAGCAGTCAAAGGGTTAATCCAAGATAAACAGGCAATAATCAGGTAACACTGGAAAGCAGGCAAGACAAGAAGACGTGAGATGTGCGGATCCATATGCAAGGCTTTATTAAAGGGTGTGGTCATGAAACAGGCATGGGTCAGACAATGGCAAAGTATATTAAGGGCAAGACAGAAGAGTAATCTAAAACGGGCGTGGTTGATCAGCGGCTAACAATATCCAGAGGGCTAAACACGAGGGGTTACCCAATAACACGAGCTAGAGTCCAAGCGAGGTGCAAACACAGTCCGAAACAGCAGTCAAAGGGTTAATCCAAGATAAACAGGCAATAATCAGGTAACACTGGAAAGCAGGCAAGACAAGACTGTGACTAGGAACTAAGGACTAGAAACTAGGGCAGGAAACTGGCTCCGTAATGTGCTACCACTAGGAGAGTGATAAACGCAAACGATACTCAGCGTTGAATGGTGGTGTGAGACTGATTTATATAGTGTGTGTTATTGGTAGCAGGTGTGTGTGATTGGTTTCAGATGAGCTTGTGATTAGTGCAATGGAGCATGGGAAATGTAGTCCAGGGTGATGTGTAACAGTTTGTGTAGTGCGAGAGTCAATGTAACGGAAGGATGACCTCTGGTGGTGATCGAACGGAAGACCATGGACAGGATTCGTGACATATATAGTCCATTATAAATGTAAAAATAGATTTTATATGGTGTTCATTGTGTGTTATAAATAATCATAATCTTAAAACATAACCACAAAGGAGTAAGCATTATAATGCATTATAATTGTTGTTATGATTATTTATAAGATGATATAACATATTATAAGGTCTTTTATAATGCATTATGCATTCATTATAATGCCTTAAGAATACCCTTATAATGTGTTATAAATATGGGCTTCATAGAAAGTGTTACTGTTATTTTTTATGAAACTTGAGAGATTTCTGTCCCTATACACAAAGGTCATGCAGCCAAAACTTTGACATTTCAAAAATGTTACAAAAAATATTAACATTTAGCAAAATTTCTAAAGTGAAAAAAAGGCTGTTTTGCAAATATTGGAAATTGGAACACGCCAAAAAGCTGGTACATTTCAGAAGCCCCTTTTCAAAAACTTGTGAAAGCATCTTTTGTTACCGGCAGTTAAGTTTTTGGTTGATTTGTGTTCCTCTTTTTCACCCATCTGTATCTTCTCATGCCTTTCAATAAACCCTGTTGAGATCACTGTCTCTCCATGATAGAAGACCAGACAATCATCACTATGTGCACAACAACGTCTTTCACTGCAGCAGCTTTGTCAAACTCTCGCTGCTCCACTGCAT
Organism: Sinocyclocheilus grahami; assembly: GCF_001515645.1. Classification (NCBI taxonomy): domain Eukaryota; kingdom Metazoa; phylum Chordata; class Actinopteri; order Cypriniformes; family Cyprinidae; genus Sinocyclocheilus; species Sinocyclocheilus grahami. The sequence continues at coordinate 521,791 of NW_015505881.1, read as the reverse complement.
TCTAAAGCCAAAATGTGACCACTTTCTCATCTACCTCACCTCCATCTCCCTTGCTGCACCACAGTTCTACGCCAGGTCACTCCAGTGCCCTAATCGGGAGTGACAGAGGATTGCAGTAACTTTCTCCTTCACTGTTTGCTCCAGTTAAAGATGCAGTCACAGTGCTTTCCCATAGTTTGAGACAAAATTGTGTTTGTCATCTCTCTGCTCTCTGGAAGTATTCTGCAGTTGAACCATCTACAAACCAGACCCGGTCATCCAATTACTCACGCAGCCAGGCAATCTGAATAACTGTACCGTCTGTGCCAAGGAAATTCCTCTATAACTGACTATGCTCTGCACTTCTGAACCGGTACTGGAACCCTCTCTCTGGCTGTATCTCACCACCCACAATGATGTTATGGGCTGGAGCAATTCATTCAACTGTATTTCATCTGTGCCTCCCATCGCAAAGCAGTCACCAACTTGACAGCCCTGCAGTCACTGCCCATGGCTTGCTTATCACACCCTCCAGAGCCTTTCGAGGAGCCTATGCAGATTAATTCCTTCTGACTCTCCCAGACCAAATGACAACAGAAAATTGTAAATAGACTGCCTTTATTGTATCACCACACTGCTCTGATCAATCTGCACATTGGATGCCTTCACTCTGAAACCATCACCTTCCTGATTCTGGAGGGCTCAACATCAGATTTCATCCTAGGAAGTCTCTGACTCCCATGGAGGAGTGTGTAAAGGAACTCTAACAGGGTTACATCCACTCTTCAACTTTCCCTGCCTCTTCCATTTTCCTCTGTTTGGCTTGAGGCCATAAATTGACTACTGCACCCTCAATGACATCACCATCAAATTCTGATATCGTCTTCCCCTGGTCCTGGCAATCCTGAAACAGCTGCAAGGAGCATTGGTGTTCACCAAGCTGGACCTATGTAGCACTTACAACCTCGTTCAGATCCAGAAGGGAGACAAGTGTAAGACGGCATTTGTCACTCCCACCGACCACTATGAACACTGGATAATGACGTATGGCTTGGCCAACTCTACCTCCATGTTCCAAGGCTTCATGAATGAGGTATTCCAGGAGTATCTTCATTACTTCATCATCATCATCTGTATCGATGATATCCTTGGCTACTCCAAGAATGAGGCTCAGAAAATTGCTACCATGTAACTCTTGTACTGGAACTCTGCAAACACTTTCTGGGTTGAGAAAGTGTGAGTTCCATCGGCCTTCAGGCCAGTTTTTTCAGATATAACCTCAGCCTCAGAGAGCAGATGGGCCGGGGAAGGTCTCCACCGACCAGTCCTGACCAGTTTCATCCTCTATCAAGGAACTACAACACTTGTGTTTGTATAATCTCATCTGCCAATAAACCCTGTTGAGTTCACTCTGTCTGTGTCCATATCTCTGTGACAGGTGGTTTTGAAATACCATTACATATATGGGAAAGGATTCAAGGATGCAATACAAGAAAAGAAATGCAAAGGAAAGCCTGCAAAGGACACCCCGGCAAAATTTAGAAAATTAAAAAAAAAATAAAATAAAAAAGATGTTGCCTGGTATACCATCAAATACATGTTCATTATGCAATTATAAACCAGCACTGAAAATACTATTACTGTTTGCAGGCCATTGGAGCGAACTGTTACTCTTCACAAGGACATGAACGGGCAGCTCGGCTTTCTTTTTAAAAAGGGTCGAATCACCTCAATAGTAAAAGACAGCTCAGCAGCACGTAACGGCCTCCTTACTGATCATCAGATCTGTGAGATCAATGGTCAGAATATAATCGGACTGAAGGTAAATGACATCAGTATTTTGCATTTGTTGGTTTTCCTTCTTTCTCTTTTGCCGTCTTTCTTAAATCACAACATGGCCCTGTAAAGCACTTGATTTCAATTGAAGATACGTTCTTCTCTTTTCATCTCTTTGATTAGGATTCCCAAATCACAGACATTCTTAATTCCAGCGGAGGAGTTGTCACGGTAACTGTGATGCCAGTGGTCATCTTTGAACACATGATGAAAAGGTATGGAAAATAAACCGCGGGCGGACAAAACCCAATGTCAATCAGCAGTCTATTCATGCAACTTTACTGAAAGTATCTTTTTTTCCCCCTTCTTTTATTGCGTCTCACTAATGTATTCTTAACATTATTTTCCTCGCTGCAGGATGTCCAGCAGTATTGTAAAGTCACTAATGGATCATTCTATTCCTGAGGTGTGAGATCGTTTGGATCAAACTGTACAGCTGAGGATGATTTGGCCACAGCTTTTGGAGGACTCACATTTTGTTTGGAGCACAAGTTTAGTTGTGTGTCCACAATCATGTGATTTTAAGTATGTTTATGTACGTTTAAGAGGTTATTGTCGGGCAAAGAAAGACAAAGCAAGGATAACACGAGAGATATTTGTTTCAGTTTTTCCTTTAAATGAATAGCGTACCCAAAAATGACAAGTTCTGTAATCATTTACTTACCTTTATGTTGTTCCAAACCCATATGCCTTTCTGACGTATCACACAAAAGAAAATGTTAGGCCATATGCAAAATGTTCACACTGCTCTTTTCCTTACACTGAAAGTGGGGTTGGATGCTTTTGAACCTAAAAAGTAAAGGAAACCATTAAAGTAAAGTAATTTATTCAACTTACTGTGCTATTTTCTAACTCATATGAAGGCAAATATAATGTGGAACACATTAGAATGTAAGTCATTATGCACTGATTAAATTCACTAAGCCTCCCCTCTGCCATAGCTGTCAAATGTCATTCACACTTTTGCATATTAAAACTGGTTCATCACGATCAGTCATAACACATGCAACAACATATGCAGTTTGGCATCATTAATGTCAAAGTTGGTGTGACTTGTCTTCACACTTCATAATTATATATACATGAATGCAAATAGGGAGCTGCAGTGGAGAAGATTTTCAGCAAATAACAACTTAAGCATCAGTATGTTTTCTTATTCAAAGCTATTGTTCAGGTTCAGAAGACTTACAGCACACAGGTCATATGGTTTAGTTTTATGACATATTCATAGTGCTTTTTTGACTTGAAGTGCTCTGTCCCCATTCATGTCCTCATTTTATTCTGTAGTGTGAATATTCTGCTTAGCATCTCCTTGGGTTTAGAATAATGGTTGGAACAACATAAAGATGAGTAAATGTTGACAAATTTTCATTGTTGGGCGATGCCTTTAATTCATCTCCTTCATCTTTAGATATGTTTTGTTAAGCCTGAAGCTTATTTCAATTTCTGGCAACATAATATCTCACAAAAAAGCATTCTGAATTATCATCAACATGCATTACAGCATGCTGATGCTGTAGATCAGTCATAATAATGCTGTTAAAATTACATTCTAAAAGCCATTAAAAAAACTATGCACTGCTGAAGATAGTTTTGTATAAAAACAGTACCGAATTCAGAAATTAATTATGTGACGACTTTATGTTTAAGAGTTATAATTGCAGTACAGTTTTGTGCCCATGCATTCTTCTTGTTGTTCTTCTTTACGTTGCTAATGTTTGTGTGGCCTGTGTGGTTTGGTACTTAAACAAAACAGTAGTTTTCTTTCCTCACCAAAACTTGATTTTTTTTTTCTTGGTGTCTCTGCAGATAGGACTACACCTTTGCAGCACATTGTTTTGCTATCTTGCTATTACATGTTCATCTAAAGCCTCTTTAGACAGTGTCAGGCTGTGAATTACAACTGAAAAATCTATTATTTTCACTGGTTCCAAATAAAATTATGCATTTTATTTTTAGCAACATATTTTTTCTGTCCATAAGTGTAAAAAATAAATAAATAATAATAATAATATAAGATAATTCTATTGTTACATTTATTAAATAATTAGATTTTTAAATTGCTATAGTAATTATAATAGTAATAGTCATTATAAATTCTACTGTTTTAATATAACTCCAAAGACAGCTATACATTCATAATTTTATAGCTAAACAGTGGCATACAGTCAAAAGCAATACTTATTTGTTGATGCTTATAAAATCTGTCTTAACTGTCTTCATGAAACATCTTGCAATTCTGACAAAATATAAAATAGCCAGCTAGATAATGTTGCCTTGGTCATATATTTAAATTAGTGTTCAATACATAAAAGCAAACCACATTTTTAAGGTTGCAAGCCAAGGCATAATATCACATGTAGCTACATGACAAATGAACATAAGACAGTAAAAATACAGCACTGACTCCTACAGGACGAGTCGAATTTCCACAACTGACCCTAGTGTTTCATCAGGCATTCATTACACAAGGGATCTTCAACCTTGCTCCTGAAGAGCAACCTTCTTGCAAACCTCAGACAAAAAAAAAATGGTTTTGGAGTCATATATTTAAATTAGTGTTCAATACATAAAAGCAAACCACATTTTTAAGGTTGCAAGCCAAGGCATAATATCACATGTAGCTACATGACAAATGAACATAAGACAGTAAAAATACAGCACTGACTCCTACAGGACGAGTCGAATTTCCACAACTGACCCTAGTGTTTCATCAGGCATTCATTACACTAGGGATCTTCAACATTGCTCCTGAAGAGCAACCTTCTTGCAAACCTCAGACAAAAAAAATGGTTTTGGAAAATAAAGCATTGTTTTCTTTTTGTTGTTGTTGTTGTCGTTATAAGTTAATCATACTGCTAAACTATGCATAAATGTAAACCACTGAGAAACCACAGACGGTTGTAAGGCTAGTTAATATAAAGATTTTAATAAGTATTCTTCAAATTATAATTATATCCTCCTGAGAACCAGAAATAAAAAGCATTGTGAATTTAGTATTTTTTCATGTCATTACATTGTTTAGAGCATAAAAAAAGGTAAAATAACATTTTTGAAAAATTATATTTTATTCATAAGTTATGCTATGTCCTCTGTAGAGGACACCAGGACTCAGTTTTTCTAAAAAATAAAATGACAGGAGTAGACATGAAAAGGCAAAAACAATGGGATTTTTTTTTAAATCACCAATACATTTTTAGGTTTCAGGATTTTTTTTATAACTAACTTTGTTTAAGGATGGCTCTCAACTATGTTATAAAACATATAACAAAATGATTTGATATACCATTTTGCTTTATGCAATATGTGTGTAAAAATTCCATAAACTGGTTTTTCCATTAAGCACAATGTTATCTATACACTGTATCTAGTTTGCGTGTTAAAGTGATGTTGGGACAGCATGTTGAAAAAAGAAGTGTAATAATGGGAGTAGTAATTGGCCAGATTTTAATAATAATATCTAATATTTCATAAGAATATTGATACATAATTTGTTTTCCTATTCAATTCTTTTGTCTCCCAAAATGTATAATAAACATGCTTTTAGTCCTGGTGTCCTCTACAGTGGACATGTATGAAATTATGTCCTGTTTCATAACAGGAAGTCATATTTTGATTTGAAACCCTGAGATGTTGATTTATGACAAACAATTAGCAAATTCATCAGATTTAAATTATAATTACTAAATATTATCATATTTCCATAAGGATGTACAACTTTTTCACTAAATTAATGTCAGCCATTTTTAAAAACAAGGAGAGGGAGTGGTGATGGTGAAACTTCCAATCATTTGGTATCTCTGGAAAGCCCTGAATGTGCTCTGTACAGGACATCCAGACTTACAACTGTGACATGTGAGGTCTCAGAGAAATTCACTAAAATATAATGTCCTCTACAGAGGCAAAAACTCCATAGCTGGGTCTCAGGAGGTTAATGGTATTTTTGTTTCATATCCATCCACACTTACTAGTCTCACTCAAGCGTTAATGCTGAGCATGACTCTAGCCTTGATGCGTCCTCATAAGATGCAGCCTTCCGTTTGAGAAGCGCCCATAAAGTATTTTTTCATGATGATAAGAGCCCAATGCAACTCGCCATTAAACCCACAGAAGAAGAAGAGCCCAATGTACAGTAGGTGGCGGTATGTGCTTACGACACCAATCTGCTATTAGACCCGAAGAAGAGGAAGACAAGCCTTCTGCACAAGTCACAATTAGAAACGCAGAACTTTTAAATCGTGAGATTAACCAGTCATTATCAAGCCTCTTCAAACTCTGTTATCATGAAGCAGAAGAAAACGGCTCGCAACCAGGCCAGAAAAGGTAACGTTAATTAAGATCTCGTTTCGTACAAGTAAATTGTTCTTTATGTGGGCCCAAATGCACAGATTCAGATGCTTTTTATTACGCAATATTATTTAAATGTCACAATTCAGCTGTTACATTTGATCAAGCAATTTCAGTGTGTCATCTAGTGAGAGAATAGTTTTCGTACAGAATGGGGTGGATGTTTAATGACAAAGGTTGCAAAGATGAAAGCAGTATGCACACCCTTTCTGATACTGTGTATAACTTATCGGAATTGCAGTTCTCTTACCAGAAACTGTGACAGCATTATAGTAGAGCGATGGCATGTGATTGGTACTTAATATATGTACCATACTTTAATGTGGTAATCATTCACTGCCATGGCATTTACATGTTACTCCTACTACTTTATTACATATCCGTACGATCTTACCATGGCCTTTTTTTATTTTAATACCTTGTGGCAAATTTTGTTAGTTAGACATATGCATTATTAATAACGAGTTTAAAATGTTCTGCAGTGATTTTTACCGATTTAAAGATCCTGACAGAGTTGAAGTCTAACAGGCTCCAAGCGGACAGGGCAAGTAGGAGGAATCAAAGCTCCTAATGGGTTGTATGTATCTTGGACTCCGATTGATTTATCATGGAAAAAAAGGAAAAGTATATTTATTGTCAGTACGTTTTCATTAACTGTGTTTCCATGCAACCAAAAAGTTCTTTAGTGTCACATTGTTGACTCATTTGGACTGAAACGCCTTATTTTGATTGAGCTTGATTTGAATGAAATTTTCATTAGATTGGAAGGAATGACCTAGGCCTAAAACAATAATATGATCAACAGGGGGGAAAAAAAAGTAAGCAAAAGTTAAAACATTTCATAAAATGATGAAATTGTGCCATTAATGAACCCCTAAACTGCAGGCATTTAAACAACATGCCGTTTCAGCCATCTAGCATTGTTTAAAGGTCCCATATTATCAAAACTGAAATTTCCTGGCTTTTTTTTCACGATTACTGAGGTCTAGGGGCTATTTAACTACCACATAAGTTTCAAAACAGTCAGTCCACTGTAAAATTCACACAGCCTGCTTAAAGTTCTAGCTATTTTTCACGAACTGTTGTGACTTCCGTAAAAAGTTGACATCAGAGCTACACAGTCACCGTCTTCAGTCCCCACCCCGAGCACCGCCCACCGTCCCACTCTCCATTTGCCAAACCCCCAGACAACATCGCGTCCATGCTTTTGCTGAGCAAGGACAACACGGAAACATGTCGAAAAGGTTAACTTTAACCATGAAACCAGATCGGCCGACCTGTAACGTTTCACGTTATACTCAAAGGATGGACGATCTGACAGGATTGTTACTATGAGGTGGATCACATCTAAAGTGTCTAGTAAAGACAAACTCACCGTGTCCATCTAGTCATGATGAAGATGTATATATTTCAATTTCAGCAGGCAACTATTTTTACAGCTACACTATTGTTCCAGCCACAGTTAAGCACAACAATGTATATACAATTACAAATGATTATATATAAATCGTCAGTTTGTTGTTTTACACACATGCACACAGATATTATTTCATACAGGACATTAACTGTTAGTCATGAGATGCAAGAAACATAGACATATGGCAAGAAATCTGTAGACGCGCCCATAACAACAAAAGACAATACTTTATTGAACCTTTTCTGATAAGAAGTGTGAGCTGCAAACGCAAGCATTTTTGATGATCGTTTCTGTCCAGTCTGCTCGTTTTATCGCGTTTAACCACATCTGTCATCGTTTTTTTGTCTGGCAGTGGTAGCAGATATGTGATCAAATTTCTAATTTGAGGCTGTATTATGTCGATTCTGGCACCCAACATCACAACAAGATGATATTTTAAGCTCCTTATGTAGCCGAATCTGCGCTGGTTTGAATGGGCCGCCTCCAGTTTCCCCTGTTTTGCTGCCTCCAGCTAGCGCTGTGACGTCGCTGACCCTAATTATCTGTGGTTGGCCTGGCCGTGCGTCACTCAGAAAACAACAGGCCAATCAGAAGAGAGGCACATGAATATTAATTAGACAGACCATAATCGACCTGTTCTCAGCAGAGCTTCTGAGAAAGGAGCTGTAAAAATATATTGAGATGGTTTTTGGTACTTATACCGCAAATATATATTCTTAAGGACATCAAAACCTCAAATAAAACTCCAGAAAGATGTACAATATGGGACCTTTAAATAAAACATAGCTTCTAAAACAGCTTCTGGTTTTCAATTTTGGTCCCGGTGCCCCATTGCTCTGCACATTTTGTATGTCTCTTATCGAACACGCCTAATTCAGATCAACATCATCAGTAGGAGAGAGCTGTACATACTGAGTGTGTCAGGCACAATGGGCCTAAACGTTTAGGCAAATGTAATGCCACTAGACAAAAACACAATAATGACAATCAAGTTGTTAGAAATTAAATAGGCAAAGTACAATAAAATGTCCATGACATTAAGTTTTAAATAGCTGTTTTAATAGTCACTGTTTTCTTCCATTGTCATGTTTTTCTCTGACCAGAACTCCATAGTGAATCGCTTGAAGGTTTCTGTCTTCTTTCTTCACAAGTCTCTCCAACTCTGAGGCAAATGACAACATTCCGAATGAACAAAATCAAGTCCCACTCTGCATTTTTTTTCCCTCATTCAAGAATTAATTTCACATAGATGCACAGGGGTTGGACATCTCAGGCTTTGATAGCGGCCTTCAGGTCATCTGCATTGTTGGGTCTGGTATCTATCATCTTCCTCTTGACAATACCCCATAGATTCTCTACTGGGTTCAGGTCAGGCGAGTTTGCAGGCCAATCAAGCACAGTAACACCATTGTGCATAGAATTTATTTAATACACGAGTTTCACAATTTGAGTTGAATTACTGAAATAAATGAACTTTTCCACGACATTCTAATTTATTGAGATGCACCTGTATGCAGCATTATCCCATAGATTAAACTGGAGTAATGAGTCTACAAATAAAAGACTCATTAAAGGAAGGAAACAGCTTCTCACTCTTATTTTCAAAAGCTTCCCCCAGTTGTTTGATAATATTTAAAGGGATAGTTTACCCAAAAATGAAAATTCTGTCATTAATTACTCACCCTCAAGTCGTTCCAAACCCGTAAGACCTTCGTTTATCTTCAGAACACAAATTAAGATATATTTGATGCATTCCGAGAGCTCTTTGACCCTCCCATAGACAGCAAGGGTACTACCACGATCAAGGTCCAGAAACGTAGTAAGGACATCAGTAAAATAGTCCATGTGACATCAGTAGTTGAACCGTAATTTTATGAAGCTACAAGAATGCTTTTTGTGCGCAAAGAAAAGAAAAATAACAACTTAGTTCAGCAGTTCTTCTCCTCCTCATCCAATCTGCTGTGGCTTGCCTCCATTTTGGAGAGTATCACGACCATAGACTGTATAAAAACATGGACGTAGTGTCCGTGACGTCACCCGTAGGTTTCTGAAAAGCGTTTTTGAAACTCAAAGTGGGTGGAGCGGGCCGTCGCCATCTTGGCAGCGCGTCACTCCCGGATAATCGAAAATGGGCAAAGAGGCGGGAGCTGGTTGCTGAAACCACGCCCACCTAGCTCGACGGCGGTGACAGCAGCGGCAATCCACCTGTCACTCAAGTCGCCACGCCCTTAATTATGCAGAACTTTAAGACTTAATATAATTTAAACGGATGAGTTATAAAAAAATTCTGAAGATGAATGAAAGTCTTACGGGTTTGGAATGACTTGAGGGTGAGTAATTAATGACAGAATTTTCATTTTTGGGTGAACTATCCCTTTAAGCCAGGTGACCTAGCCAGGGCAAATGTTCATCTTAATGCTCCAAATGTCCAAGTTTATGATCATGACACTATCTTTTTCACATTTTGGCATTAGTGATTTAACACCAAATGATTTAACTGTTAAGGTTACAGACTGCTAAATAGAGCTGTCGCGATAACCGCAATATCGCAGTACCGCGCTATTGACGAGCAAACCGCAGAGGAGTGCAAGAACTGCAGCAACCGCGATTTTTGCGTGTTTTATTTTTTTCGTAAGGTTATGCCCTTCTCGTAAGGTTATGCCCTTCTCTACACTTCATGCATGTGGACTAAATATTAAACAAGTTAGTAATGATAACATAATGTGTACCATGCTGATTTGTACAGAGGCTCCGTAGATTAGATCGACTGAGCGCGTGCAAATACTTGCGTCTGTCCTCCAGGCCGAGTCATATATATTTGTGAAAATAGGTTGTCATGTTCAAGGAAAGCGAAATCTCTGTCTTAGCATCTACGCATAGCTGGTCAGCTGAGCCTTCTAAAGTGTCGCTCAAAGTTAAAATGATTTCAACAGCGTGTTTCATTAAGTCTCTTTGAAAGAATGAATCACTACACTGTAACTGCACTGACTGACAGTCCGTCTAGAACGCACGCTGGAGGAAATATCAATAGAAAGTCTCTTGTCTAGTCAGATTAGAAGATCAGATTACAACTAGGCTAACTGCTATACATATAGGCTAATGATAGCCTAACGATCTTATTGTCAGGTTTATGTTCTGTTATGTGGGCCGTTATTTTGTCATCCTCTTCTGTTTACTTCACTTCCTGTTTCAACGCTATTTGGTTTCGGTTTCATTGACTTCTGAATATGACCTCGTTAGTTATATCGTAACACATACACACACAAATTATATATATATATATGGCGGTAATACTGCATACCGCGCTATTGAGCCACTCAAAATTACCGCAAGGGAAATTCCCTCACCGCAACAGCCCTACTGCTAAATGGGCTTACACGATTTGCCTTTTCAGAAGTCTTTGTCACTCATTTCACCCATGGCTTGTACTAAACACTTCTGAACACAACTTACACTACACTAATATACATCCTAGAGAATATAAACAGCAAAATCTATAAATACATGGTCTTCTAAATACTTCAAATTGGTGTGTTGCTGCATAAATGTCAAGTTAAATAAAATTGCATGGCAACATATCTTCCTCATATCTAAAGCAGCGCAACATGGCCTCGCCCCTTTTGTTGCATGTTCCCGGGGGTGGGGTTTATGTAAATTTCAGTTTTTGTGATGTCACCAACCCGGGAAGTAGCTCATTGTAGTCCCTACCAGCCGTAACTGTAGGCATTAAACTGCCATCATTTTAAAAGACAAAATCTCCGTTTGCATTGAACTTTCAGCGTCATAACTTTGCAGATATTGTTTATGCTCAAACAGCAACATTACACACTAGCTAAAGTTAAAAAAGTGAAATCACAATCAACCACCCCTTTAATGTTTTTAAACTTTATTAACAATTTAGTGAACCTTGAGTAATATATCAAAATTATTTAAAGAAATAATGTCATGATCCCTTTAAAAGTCAGGTTTAATGAATCTCAAAGTTAATGTAATACATACATTATTTGGTTTTGTTAGGTCTGTTTTCACGGTGTTAGAATTTATATATATATTTATATATATATATATATTAAAAAATTTATAGATTTTTTTTATTCATTAACATTTATGTCTTATATGAAATAAGGTACATTCTCTATTCTTGCATTATTCAAGTGTTTACATAGTTTTGCCCCAGGTAAAAATAGTAAAATGTAAAATTTTAATTCATTTACATTTTGTGCTATGCATCATCATCATCATTCTGTACATTTTCAACTCTTATCTTATTTTACAATATACAAGTAAATACACATTTTAAGGGTCTTTTCCCATCTTACCTTACATTATTTTTACATGAACAGAATGTGCCATAAAAGATTTAGCCTGGTTGTATTTTGGTACTGTCATTATGTTTAAGCATTTTGTTACAAAGTACAGTTTAGGTGTTGATTATTTTAACGAAAAAAAAAAAAAAAAAGATTTAATAAGATATATCTCTTGGGCTGGCCCTTTTTTTTTTTTTTTTTTTTTTTTTTTTTTTTTTGAAACCGTAACGTAGGGAGGCGGGCTCAGTGAAGGGTCAATTGTGTTAGTATGTGTGTGTTAGCTATAACTGTTGTCTCCATATGAGGTCCAAAAGAGGGTGTGTGTACAGCAGCTCTAAAAATACCCAGGAGGCACTGTGCATATATCGTGTTGCAGCTAAACCAGTGAGATGTACTTCATGTGAGCAGAAAAAGCTTTGATTTTCTTTTGCAGTTTAGTTTGCAAAAACTAGAAACCTCCAATCATGGGTGAAACCAGTGTAGATGGAGCCAAAATGACAGGTATAGTCTGACATGTTTAGACGTGGGCTGTTTTTGCTGGTGCTTTTACTGGTGTGGTGTGAGCAAAATCTATATCTGTCAGATATAGTGTAACGTCTCACATGGGGTTGTTGACCTCAGTGCTGGTTTGAGCATGAAGTCTGAAGTTAATCTCTTTGTGTGTTTGTGTATTGCATTTTTCATAAAGTGTGAGCTTGTTAAATTGTTTATGTCATGCCATTTGTAGTTCATTCATAACGTGCCACTGTAGTTTTGGTTGTAACAACTTTTTGTAATTATTTTTACATTTGAATTGTTTTCATTTAACAAATGTATGTTTGATAGTTTGATAATTGGTTGTGTTTTGGACTGACTAATCATTGTGATACTAATTACACTGGCCCTGTCGACCTCGTGAGGTCACACCCACGTATATGTAGCCACTCCCCATTCATAGTTTGGGCTGAAAATTAGACCCGTTAGAGTATGATCACATGTCTGTATGTGCATGTAACATACAGACGACCTTGCCAGTCAAGTGTAATACAAGCTGTTATATGATCGTGTTATTTTTTAACCCTTTGTTATTTGCCTCTGTGAGTAAACCATTCCCTGTGGCTTTTTACATTCAACATTTGACCTCATTTCAGGACGTTACAGGTACTTTCATAGAATAAGAAGTGCACAATGCCAGAAGAGCTATTATTACCGAACTGAAAACTCCGTAGTGCCAGTAGGGGTGACAAATGTAACAAGATGATATTAAATTGTTAGTTTTGTTAGTTCACTCAAAAATGAACAATGTCATGTACTCACCCTCATGTTGTACCAAATTTATAAAACTAAAGATGGACTGATATAAGTTTTTTTTTAATGGCCGATGCTGATATGTTACAGAGATGGGTAGATATGTGTATATACATATAGGGGTGGAACGGTTCAAATTACTCACGGTTAGGTTTGTATCACGGTTTTAGAGTCAGGGTTTCGGTATGGATTGGTATGTGCTATGTTTAGGAAAAAACTATACTGTCAAATAAAAATAAAGAAAATAAGAATAGTCTATCTAACTACAAGCAACATCACAAATAAATACAATAGAGTAAAGATACAAATAAAATAAACAGTGATTTTTCGTTTTTTTACATTTAACATTAGTTTTTAGGTACAGAAATTGAATAAAGTAATGAAATGTAAAACAGCATTGCATATTTGACTGTATAAATTAAAGATTAATCTTTATTAAAGTTACAAAAGCTATTTAATCAAGAGCAGTGAGTAATTTCTTTGTTGTTGCTGTTTGATTAATATTAAGAAAGTGCTGTCACTTTAAGAGAACGCACTGATCCAGTACAGTACGTTCAGCCGGCTATGTCTGCTATAGGATACTTACCAAGACGGGCATTTTGACATCATTTTTGTGTGAATTTGTCCATTTAAACTCAGTACTTCAGAGAGAGCTTAATATTTGCGTGTGTTCTGAGGCGCGGGTTTTCACGCTTCGGATGAGCGCACGCACAAATCTTCTCACTGCGCGCACAAGCTCGCGTCCTCTGGCTCTTAAATGTTTGAAATGGCAAGTGGCAAAGCTTAAAGGAGTTTAGCTTAGACACAGATATCAACATGTGCTGTTCAGATCTCACCTGTGCACGCGCGCTATCAGCACCCGGGTGATGACGGAATAAATGCTTATATTCCAGCATACAGCATTCGCTTTGAACTAGAGTGAATGGTTTGTCCACGTTTTTTTTTTTCATCGCTGTTGTTTTAATGTATTGGGAAGCCAGAATGCACATCCATCAACAGAAACATATATTAGCCGAACCCTGTTTGTTTTACGTGTTATTTATAGCAAACCATATTACAGATGCGTTGTGAGATTTAAGTTGAACCGCGGTCCTAGCTTTTTTTCCGCGATCCGTTCCACCCCTAATATCCACCCAGCTCAGTAACATATTAGCATCGGCCATTTAATTTTTCAAAAATAAAAGGATCAAAAACATGAATAAAAAGCAAGTAAACGTTGTAACCAACAGTGCACTTAATCAAATGGCCTTTACATATTGAGAATCATATTTTCTCCAATAAAGACCAGGCAATGCTAATTTTACATGTGAATATGACATAGCATCCAGCTGGATATAGCACAGCATACATGTGTTTTGAGCTTTGAAGCTGACTGCTTGTGCTTAGCTGAACTTTCCTGTCTTCATCCAACAAGCATTAATCAGGGTAGCGCAATATTAAAATTTTGGCAGGAGTAGGGCTGGACGATATGACCAAAATTTATATCACGGTATATTTCTTAATTTCGGTCGATACAATATAATTCCGATATCGATATGAACACTATTTAAAAAGCCTCATAAAAATGGCCAAGAACGGCCACAACAGATGTCTGTACCTACAAACTTATGAAAAATTAATTTGCCAACATCTTGCAGTTCAAAAACCTTTGACTGGCAGTGTAGGCTGATTATTATTATAGATTGAAACGTGCATTAACCAGGGTTACGAGTATGAAACATGCTCCGAGTTGCTTCAGAAAAATAAAAAATAGAGCAACAACAAAAGCATGTTGCTGGAAATGGGTTTATTATTGAAAATGCAAACTGCTTGTCTGCCAGCAGGAGGCGCTGTGAGAGCGGTGGAACTAACGGTTTCTCCAGTGCTCATGAACGCTACTTTATCAGATAAAAATGCCATCGAAACTATTCTGAAGACAGTCGGTTCCCTTCAGAGATACATTCATATAAAACACCCGCTGTGTTATGATTTTGAAACGTGCAGTGCTCATGTTTATTCAACGAAGTCAAACGCCACAAATAAATCAGTGTATGGGAAACCCTGGTAATGTATATCGAAATATTGGAAATGTGTTTAAAAATCATATCACTGTTATTGAAAAAAATTATATCGCGATACATACTGATATTGAATTATTGTCCAGCCCTAGGCAGGAGTGAAAATGAGCCTGTGAGGGATAAAATTACTGCATGTTCAACAGGTTGTACTGGTGTGATAACATTGATATGATACCTAAAATTGCTCTTTCTAACCTGCCCCCACATGGCTAATTTCACGATTCCTTCGTCGAATCCGCCGGCTGCGCCGTTCTCAAGCCCACCGGCTGTTCCTCACTCAAACCCGCCGTGTGTGACGCTGTGCGTTTCATGGTGAAAGCTAAACTACTTTGTTTGGTCTTCCAAAAGAGGACACGACTAGAAATCAGTGGTTAAGTTATATTTACTACACTGTTCCAGAACAGTTCAACCCAAATATTCAGATGTGTGCAGCACATTTTATGGAGGACTGTTTCCTGATCCAGTTAGAGTAGACTACAATGCTGGCTGTTCTGACTCACAGACTGTAAGTACGTTTTCATATTTAAAGGATTTGCCACTGATGATTCAAATGTGAGTTTTGAGCAGTGTAGAGTAGCGCTTGTTGTTTGTCATTTCTCCGATCACAAATGCAGACATGGTTTTATGTTTACGTCATTATAATCAGTAATTATGTCCCCACTGGATGCAACAAATGCCCCGTTTGTAATGGGTTTTCATGTTTTGGTCTCGTCGCTCCGGCCAGACAGGGCATCACAGTATGGTAGGGTGCGTAACATTTCCGTCACACGCTTGAGGTATTCGGCCAATCACAATGCACTGGATAGCTGGCCAATCAGAGCACACCTCGCTTTTCAGACCGACGAGCTTTGTAAAAATCGACGCGGTTCAGAACGGCGAGGCATGGAGGTAATGTACAGTATGTGGAAAATAATGTGTTTTTTGAACCTTAAACCGCATAAACACATTTCATTACACAAAATAATGTTTTTTTTAGCAACATCATATGACCCCTTTAACTGCTGTTTTCTTACCACTCATTTTTGTTGTGTTTATTTTGTTATTGGGAAGATAAGTGTTCAGCACATATTCACATATTTATCAAACCATTTTTTTAAAATGGGGAAATAGGGAAATCATTAATGTTCTGAATATGAATAAAAGTCCTATGGATTTGGAATGACATTAAGAGGTAAGGGTAAGAAAATGATAATAGAATTTTCATTTTTGGGTGAATTAATACTTTACAGTGTTTTTTTGTTTTTTTTGTGGTTATATTACATTAAAATAATTGCTTTTTGTATTTGTTTAACTAGCATTTTTGAAAAACTAATCTGTTTCTAATTCTAATTCTGAATTCAGTTTTTCAGTGTACATTTAGTTTGCATTTAACTTAGAATGATAGCTTCTGACAGAGACTGTAGTTTTGAGTATCTCATATCCGATTCTGTTTGTGTGTCTTACCAGACTCTCCAGGTGGAAATGCAGCCATTAAGAGTGAAAAAAAGACAGAGAAAAACTCTTTCTTTAGCTGGCTGTTGGTGCTGGCTTTGCTGGGGGCTTGGCTGTCTGTGGGTGTCATGTGGTTTGACCTAGTTGACTACAACAGTGTGGTTGGTAAGTTTAAAAATTTTTTTTTTTTTTAAACAGTCTTGCAGGAATGTAGACTGCTCACATTTTGTGGT
Source organism: Sinocyclocheilus grahami (assembly GCF_001515645.1). NCBI lineage: Eukaryota > Metazoa > Chordata > Actinopteri > Cypriniformes > Cyprinidae > Sinocyclocheilus > Sinocyclocheilus grahami. The sequence goes on along the minus strand of NW_015505881.1, from coordinate 504,897 downwards.
AAAATTATTAGTTTTTTGAACAAACAAATGGTCACCTAAATGATTCATGCAGATCTCTGGAGTGTTTGCGTCAACATTTTTTTATAGTATTGTAAAAGTGTGTGTGTGTATATATGAGAGATCCCCTGAAAACACTCCTTCTGGGGAAAAAAATTCTTTTTTCCTGTATTTTTTCTTCATTTTATTCTTGTATTATTTTTTCCCTTAATGATTAGTAATACAATTCATGGAAAGATGACCAAATTTAGTACAAAATAACAAATAGTAAAAATAGTAAATTATATTGCTTAAATAAAGGGTTGCAGAAACACCCTTGATTGAATACAATAACTGTGTAATGTTCTAGTACTTGGTATGTACTTCATAACTTTAAGTATACTGTTCTTCCCTTCTTGGCATTGAGTGTACAAGTTCATAACAAATTGTCACATCTGTCCTATTTAACTCCAGGAGGACAACCTCCTTAAATGCCCTCCTGTAAATGCCAGTGTTGCTCAACTTGTCTCTACAAAATCCCCCACAGGTGCTTAAAGGTGCACTAAGCGATTTTTGCCAAACGATGTTGATATTTGAAAGCACCAAAACAAACACGCCCATATCCCAACAGGACCTCGCCCCTATTTTGAAATCTCCGCCCCACACAAACATACACAACCCTGGCATAACGACGATCGTTGAAACAAGCGAAGTTGACACACAAGCATATTCAAACAAAAGCACAACACAGATGAGTTGTGTGAAACAATGCAAAATCAACATTACTCACCTATCACAAAGAAACAACGCAACCTCGGCATTCGATTAGGCCGCTCCTTGAGTTCTCTCCACCGCTGGAAAGCTGCTCCGATATTTACGTGGGTCCTACCTCTTGCCTGATCGTAACCCTTCTTTTAAGTGTTTTGTTCCTCCGATATTTTCATATCGCTTTATCTATAGTTGATCTGCTAATATCCGTCCTGTACACTCAAATTGAGTGCTCTCTTCTCTCTATACAAGACACGCCCCCTTACTGCTGATTGGCTGCAAGTGTGTTTTGGGACACAGTCCGACACTGCAGTCAAAAGCGTTTTTCAAAAATTGCTTCGTGCACCTTTAAGAGTGTTAGACGGAATGTCCACCAAAGTGTTTTTTTTCCCAAGGCTACTGTATTTTGTTTCCCAGTTGTTTTCAATAAGAGCGCCACATTTTTTTAAATGCCAGGAACGTGACAAGGCGCTGAGCGTTTATTTTATGCTAAGCGTTGTGTGCTTGGCATTTTTTTTTTCTCGCCGATGAGAGTTCAAGAATATCTATAGTCGATCTGCTAATATCCGTCCTGTACACTCAAATTGAGTGCTCTCTTATCTCTATACAAGACACGCCCCCTTACTGCTGATTGGCTGCAAGTGTGTTTTGGGACACAGTCCGACACTGCAGTCAAAAGCGTTTTTCAAAAATTGCTTCGTGCACCTTTAAGAGTGTTAGACGGAATGTCCACCAAAGTGTTTTTTTTCCCAAGGCTACTGTATTTTGTTTCCCAGTTGTTTTCAATAAGAGCGCCACATTTTTTTAAATGCCAGGAACGTGACAAGGCGCTGAGCGTTTATTTTATGCTAAGCGTTGTGTGCTTGGCATTTTTTTTTTCTCGCCGATGAGAGTTCAAGAATATTCACCTTTGGGTAAAATGCTGCACTCATCATTGTCACTTTTTAGTCAGCTAGCCAATCACAGTTACTGCTGATTGGCTGCAAGTGTGTTTTGGGACACAGTCCGACACTGCAGTCAAAAGCGTTTTTCAAAAATTGCTTCGTGCACCTTTAAGAGTGTTAGACGGAATGTCCACCAAAGTGTTTTTTTTCCCAAGGCTACTGTATTTTGTTTCCCAGTTGTTTTCAATAAGAGCGCCACATTTTTTTAAATGCCAGGAACGTGACAAGGCGCTGAGCGTTTATTTTATGCTAAGCGTTGTGTGCTTGGCATTTTTTTTTCTCGCCGATGAGAGTTCAAGAATATTCACCTTTGGGTAAAATGCTGCACTCATCATTGTCACTTTTTAGTCAGCTAGCCAATCACAGTGGAGGAGGGGTGGGACTAATACAACAACGACCAACTGTTACACCCTGTTTGTATGACTAAACGCCAATGGAGAACTTAATATTGCTTGTCTCTGAGTATTCATGTCTTCACCAGATGGAGTTCCCGGACTACCACAATATTGTTATGAAAAAGAATGCTTGGGAGAAGCATGTGTCTGCCATATTTCTCTAAAATGCTGTGCCCTCTGGCACTCACAGCTAAGCATTGTCAGTAGAGCTCCTGGCATTCTCAGCTGGTTAAAAATGCATTGGTGCATAACACAAGGTTTTACTATATAAGAAAAAAAATTTCTATAGAATGTTTTATATGTAAGACCTTATTTTAACTATTGCATGAACTGCAAAGTTTAACAAACTTTTTTCCGTTTTCTGTCAGAATCAGACACTGTTGATCACAAAGTGTGTAAATATTGATTATCTTGTTGCATAGCTTGGTTGATAAAAACTTCTAATTAAATGGTAGGACCAGTAATGATACACACACCAGGTTATAGAGAGGGTCATAAACCATAAACTAATCTAGTTATTCTAGCTGTCTGTCATAATATTGATCATAATAACATGAGATAAATGTAAATGTTTTTTTGTGTGTTTAGTTTCATGTAAATTAGTCTTTGGTTTGCTGATTGATTTGTGAGGGGACATACAGAATAGAAAATTCACACCCATCAGGAATCAATGTTTTATTGCCCAAACCAGAGATGTATACTGTTCAGTCATGCTCAGTGTGAATGAGCCTTAACAACCTCATGGTCCATTGTGGATGTAAAAGGATGTACAACAAAAGCACAAACAGGGTCTGGGCCAAAAAAATTACGTTTGGAAATGAATTTGGTTTACCGTGTTACTGTGTTGTACCCTCTTTACTCTGCATCTTTACTTGCTCGTTATACAAGTATTTTCTTTTATCCTGGTTCAATGAAAGGTGCTCTTGGAGGAGTATATGATGCTGATGGCGATGGAGACTTCGATGTAGAAGATGCCAAAGTTTTGTTGGGTGAGTGAGATTTACTTGTGTATGTGGCTTTTTTCTGGCATGACTGACTTAGGTGACAACCCATTCAAAAGTGTCAACTCTTTCTATCTCTCTGTTTTTTATCTCCCTTATTTATTTTGAGACTTAAGATAAGTGGTCTAAACAAGCTTTTTCTGTGTCACTCAATTTAAGTGTGAGGATGTCATGAACATGGTAGTATACTCCTCCGCTATCAAATGCAGAAGTGTGTCTGCATTTGAGGTTTCCTGTCATTTGACAGTGTTAGCAAATACTTAGCATGAAACTGTTTGGTTTTGTGTTAGTGAGGCTGGACGTAATTCGGGGGAGAAGAATTGTTAAATAAATTGTTATTTTTGTTTTCTTTGCGCTCAAATAGTATTCTCGTAGCTTCGTAGTTGAGCCATTGATGTCACATGGACTGTTTGAAGATGAACGAAGGCCTTACGGGTTTGGAACAACATGAGGGTGAGTAATTAATGACAGAATTTTCATTTTGGGGTGAACTAACCCTTTAACAAAAACATTATTTTTCCGCCAAACAATGTAGTTCCTCAGTTACCGTTACGGTTGTGGTTCCAACAAAGCCGAGCAACACACAAATGTAAACAAAGGTGTATGTTTGTAGAGTATTCCACGGTCTGTCTGAATACTGGGTTCTGATTGGCTGGCAGGTATGCAGTAAAACCGTTTAATGCACAAGTAGTTCCAAGTCAGTTTAATCACCGTTCTATATTAATGCGCTGCTTTAATTGATGCACACTAACCAAAACGCATCAATCACTCGCACACAGAGAGAGAGAGGTCAGAGATCTCTGATTGCGCTGCACACACACAAACTCGTTGTCAACACTTCCCCGTGATTTTCATTAATAAAATAGCCTAGATACTAAATCACTACATTATATTCCCCAGCAACCAGGTGGTAAAATAGTTTTTGAAGTAATTGTTTGTACAGAGAGACGTGCAGACGCAGCACGCAGGTACACACAACTGTCATCTCTCTCTCTCTCTCTCTCTCTCAAACAATCAATCGATAATTAATTGAACTACATGCTATAATTCATTCAAATATATGTGGTCTTACCGCACTATTTCATCTCTGTGTATGATTTGAAGCGGGCAGAATGCTAGCGGTAACGTGCCGTTGGGTAATTTTTACCCATTCGGTCAAATATTGTGCTGCAAAGAGCAATGCTAGTTTTAACTTGTCTATAACTTGGCAAATGACCATGGAATAAGCGGGATAATCAAATGCTAGCCGTGCGTTAAAGGATTTTAAATGCACTTCGCGGAGGCAACCCGCTTCGCGTCAGGCGGTTCTTTGCCTCGACGTTGTGTACTTAAAATCCTTTAATGCACGGCTAGCCGTTGATTATCCATTACATAATTTACAACAGCGTCGAACTTGGCTCAACCAATCAGAATCATATATCCGTTTTATAATTATCTTTCTATGCGTGTGTATATTTGCCTTTTTATTTATTGGTATTCATATAACTTTCTTCCCTTCAGAAAATGCTACTGTGGCTGCTAAGGAAAAAACCTTAAGAAAAAATGTCACAACAGAAGGAGACCGTATCCAAGCAGGCCATTCCAAGCTTACATGTAAAGACATTTTTGTGGCTATCATGGCCACGTGTCGTGTACCTATGCTTTGTGTTTGTCGATTGTGTTTGCTTGCACTGAGAAAGCTGCAAAACGATGTAGCTTTTCTCTTACACTGGCATGTTGGAAGGTATCCATTGGTGTGTTGTTTGAGGTCTTTGAAGAAGCAAGTAGCATTTTATTCTGATTTGGCTCTTGGCTCACAAACTTGACTGAAGTGGATTCATGAGAGTGTATGGTTAAAAATAAACTTTACAAATTGACAAATGAATGGTTATTTGAAACAATAAAACAAATTCGATTTTTAAAATAATTGAATTAATGTTTAAATATTATGTAAATGTATTTTTTGAAAAAATATAATTGTTTATTGCAGAAATATTAAAAAGCATTTTTATAAATAGATTAAGGAAAGCAATTAAAATTATTTATCAATGTATATTATTATTGTTACATTTAGCTACATTTTTAAACAAGTACATTAATTTGTTTTAAATCTATTTGTCAATTTGAAAAGTTTTTAACTTATTTTTGAATTAATATAATGACAATTTCTGTTATTGATAATTGACACTTTCATTTGAATTTATTTTTAAGTGGCACTGCTTGTCATGGTTGTCTGATGCATCACTTTGTAGATCCCTGCATGGTGTCGTCTGTGTTGCAACATTTATATAGAGAAGGACAGCTGTGTGTAATGCAATGTGCTTCAACAATATTAGCCCTCACAAAAGTAATGAAAATGTTTTAATTTGCACATACAGTACTTACCTTGTAATTGTGCAAGACTTATACAAAAATATAAGTTACTTTGCAGCCTACATAAAACCATAAAGCCTTATAAGGACACACAAGTTTTTCTCCAAACTGATATTTAACAATAACGTGTAAACCTCTATGACAGACCTACCATGAGTTGCATTTTTGACCCTTAATATATCCTTCTAGAGGCCACAAGCCAGCATAGTTCAACTTATTTTTTCCCCTAATTTCCCAAATTCAGTTCACAGTATTGAGTGTATTTTTCTTTAAAATGTTCTTACCATAAAAATGGAATTAGTAACAGTAACAAAAAAAGTCAAAAGTATAGATCAAATTTGTAGAATCTAAGCATATTAGCATTTTGGTATTGAGAATCATGAAAATCTGCATTGATATTCAATACTGAACTATTGGTATTAACTTAAAAAAAAATAAAGAAATCAAGTTATAAAAATTGTATGATTTTTCTTTAAAATGTTCTTACCATAAAAATGGAATTAGTAACAGCAACAAAAAAAGTCAAAAGTATAGATCAAATTTGTAGAATCTAAGCATATTAGCATTTTGGTATTGAGAATCATGAAAATCTGCATTGATATTCAATACTGAACTATTAGTATTAACTTAAAAAAAAATAAAGAAATCAAGTTATAAAAATTGTATAGTGGATTTCTATAAGTATATCAGATGCTAATAATACTTAGAAATCATAGGTTTAAACAAGTAAATGTGTTAAATTGCATGTGCAAGTTTTTGCACTGAATTGACACTATCAACCGATAGTGGATTTTACCAATAACAATAACCGATAATAACAGATTAATCAACCAATAGTTTTTAAAATTGATACTGAATGAAAGCAAACATAACGCTCCAAGCAAAATAGTGTAAGAATTGGACCATGAAAATGTACTGTACTTTAATTAATTAAATATTAACAGAGGTGGGACCAAGTCGCTGTTTTGCAAGTTACAAGTAATGCCCAATCCCAATTCTACCCCTTAACCCTTTCCCCACCCCTCCGTTTTGCGCGTTCATATGAAGGGGTAGGGGTGTCTCTCCTTTGGTTGGAGGGGTAGGGGTAAGGGGAAGGGCCAGATAGCACTTCAAACGAAGATTTTTCGGGACCACACTTCCAACGAAGGGGTATGAATTATCTCAGCGTAAACCAGCTTCATCTGCAACATGGCTGCCCGATCGAACAAAAAGACATATAAATGTAAGCATTTTTGGCATTAATAAAGATTTTAACGAAAAGTAATAATTTGTTTTGTTACATTCAATCGTGAGTTTATATTTACGGTCATGTTTAGGGGTGCTCCGATCAGGATTTTTGAGGCCGATCACAGAAAGCAGTATACCGATACCGATGTTTTTAAAGCCTTCCTTTTTTTATCATTTATAACTGCTTATAGTGATACTCCAATCAGGATTTTTAGACATTTATTCAGGGCCTGAATTTCATTTTTGAAAATGGGGGGAATTCCCCTCTTAGGTGTCTCTTGTGAGAGGAGAAGCAGCTTTCACACAGGAGTCCGCTACTGAGCCGTGGCTGTTTACCACAAACACAACATTTATCCATTATTTTGATTTCAAATCCGAACATTGTCACTGAAATTGCTTTTTCAGCATTGCAATTCTTTTTCTTTTTTTTTTTACACAGTACAGTAATACAATCTTTCAAAGACATGTTTAACAATAAACATAAGCAACACATTATTCATTGCTTTTTACTTTTGCATTTACTTTAGATTTATATTTTAAGTTGCTCAAGCAAGTGGCAAAACATTTAAACTACTTTTCTTACGTTATCACAAACTTACCATTGACAGAAATGGTCAACTCTACTGCCTTTCCTTTTGCATTTAAATCTTTATTAAAGAACTTTGTTTTCCTACCTGCCATCTATTATTGTCTTGTTTATCTAAAAGTGCTCTTTTCCTTTAAACCTAGCCAAAAAGCCATATGTGTTTACTGTGAAACACCGTAGACTTTAATAATGTGCATTTATGGTGTAATTACTACATTTTCGTGTCAATCCATGTTCATATTTACTGCAAAAATTGCTTGCAGCGCAGCAAAAATAGACTCGGTACGGAAACCATCTCTGTACTGCTGCAGACGCACCGCTCGTGGAACGCACTGCTGGACAGCAACAGTGTGCAGTGTGCGCGCTTTATTAATCCGTTAACATGAGCGTGGAAATAATACGCACCACATACGCACAGCAAATGGAGTAATGTGAACCTGGCATTATGTATGTGCACTGCGAGTGCTAGTGTGCATGAGCCCACGGTCTCCAGGAGAGCGGGCCCGCTCCTGCTATATATTCACTCTTTGTTCACCCACTCTCCACTTAGAATAATTTTCTACCCGACCGTTCCCACTAAATTTAGATCTCGTTTCCAGAATCTCACATTTAAATTTCCACTACTGAAAGAAAGAGAGCTGACAAATAAAAGTGTAGTCTGCACAAAATTGTATGTTATTTTATTCGTCTTGTCAAGAGTCTTGAATTTATTGACTTTGACTTGAATTTATATGAATTATCTTAAGACACAAAATTGGTTTAATATTTTATGCAACACAGTAGGAAAAACGTGTCAGAGAAAATAAAAATGTTGTACAAAAATTTTATTTCTTATTTTTATTCGTCTTGTCAAAATACTAAATTAGTTTGACATTTTTCTGTTAACACCGTAGGAAAAGTGTCGCAGAGAAAAATAAATAAATGGGACATCTTTCATTTAAAATTATAGGCCAAGCAAAATATAAACAAAACCGAGTTGAACGTCCTTCAATGAAAGCGCATCCACACTTTGCTCCATCTTTATTCTGCTCTGTCACTCATCGACAACCTGCCTGTTCTGTCTGAGGGCGGTATATTTACCACAGGTACAGCCTGCTCTGAGCATATGCACATGCTGCGCACAGACCATGCAAATAAAACGTGTGACGTTTAAAGCATGCGTGCAGTGCGTGCATAACAGTCCTAAACGCAAGCTGTACCGGTGGTCAATAAGAATAAAGCGCAGATATGCTGTTCTAAATGGACGTCGGGAACGGGATATTGTTAGACCATCCACTCGCATTCAAATTACACCAGAGTTACCGACCGCTACCGCATTTTATTCGGGAATTTAATCCTGTGGCGTAAAAAATCCGGTCGGGTCCCGTGGTTCCCGCGGGAATGCAGACCTCTAGCCTAAACGTAACATGTCCGGCACCACACCGTTCACTATAGCAGATTTATACCTGAGGCATGCAAAATTATTCATGGCAAAACTGTAGCTATTCAGATACACAAATATACTATATAAGTAAATGTATTTTGTGTTTACAAGTTCATAATGATCACAGTTGATGGCTTAGTTTAAGGGCTATATGTGTGCTATAAGAGCTGATGGATTTACAACCATGGACAACCAAATGGAATTTGTCCATTTCTTCTGAAACACATGAAAGTGAGTGGCCGGTAAACAGGAAGAATAGAGTGAACTTTATGTGTTTATATGTTATATGGCTACATACAAGCGTTTGACGTGGGAAAAAAATCTAATTATGTTTGAAAGGTTTAGCCTATTATTATTATTATTGTTTCAATATACATTGGCTCTTCTTCTTCTTCTTCATTATTATATACATGGTTTATAGTGGTTATGTCCCTCTCTGGCTCATTGCCAAAAACTGTGCTAATTCAGTGTGATTATACGCTTCAGTAACATATATTAGTATATTGATCAGAACTCTGTTTTTTTTTTCTTTTGAAGGTAAAGACTTGGCGAGTCACAGGTCTCAAGTCCAAGTCAAGTTTCGAGTCATTGTTGTCTAAGTCGAGTCACAAGTCTTTGATTATGTCAAGTCAAGTCACAAGTCCACAAAATTCATGCGACTCGAGTCCACAACTCTGAATATTATTATATTAATTATACAGTGATCATTCGTCTTAGTGCATTAATTAATAACAAATAACAACTTTAATATTTACCAACTTTCAAAATTTTTAAATGTATTAATAAATGTTGAATTTAACAATCTTAATGAGCTTTTATACAGCATTTACTAACCTTAGTTTGTTACAAAATTACTCTTATTGTAAAGTGTTGCCATTTCATATAAATCCAAACAATCATGGTTAAAGATGGCCATCTTTAAATATCACAAAGGCCATAGCATTGAAATTACATGCATATGTATATTGTATGTGTATCTTGCACTTTTTTTGCTTCTATTTTAGAAGGCTTAAAGGGTTAGTTCACCCAAAAATGAAAATTAGCCCATAAATTACTCGCCCTCAAGTCATCCTAGGTGTATATGACTTTCTTCTTTCAGACAAATCCAGTCGAAGTTATATTAAAAATTGTCTTTGATCTTTCAAGCTGTTTAATGGCACTCAGCGGGTGTTGCAGTGCATCAGTCCAAAAGAAGTCAAATAAAAAGCATCCATCCTTAATAAAAAGTGTCTCACACGGCTCCGGGGGGGTGAACAAAGTCCTCCTGTAGCGAATCGATGCATTTTTGTAAGAAAAATAACCATATTTAATATGTAATAATCAATTTAATCTAGCTTGCACTCACTGTTGTACACGGAAGCAACTCTGGGCGGATAACGTATGAGGTCAGCGTTGCGCATGCACCGCTCAGAAGTGACGAACGCGGAAGCGTTTTATTTCACTTATTTTGGACTGATGCACTGCAACACTCGCTGAGTGCCATTAAACCTTGAAAGATCAAAGACAATTTTTAATATAACTTGATTCATTTATATAATTTATACTGGATTTTTAATATGACTGGATTCGTCTGAAAGAAAAAAGTCATATACACCTAGGATTACTTGAGGGTGAGTAATTTATGGACTAATTTAAATTTTTGGGTGAACTAACCCTTTAATAATTTTCTAATCAAAATAACAAAATATGTATCCCAGTGATGATAAAAAAAACTGAAAAATAACTGAAATTGGATTAATTTTATGATTCTGTCGCTGCATGAACATATCAGTTTGCTTTCTCATGTCACTCATGTAGCTTTAAATATGCATAAAAGCAGCCAGCTGGATATAAACTATTGCAAATAGATGGTAACAATTGTGACATTAAACATTATTTTTGTCACATTCTTTCAAACACTTGAAGGTACTGCTAATGTTAGCGCCCTTTTAGCTTTGACCGTAAACATACTGTTGTTCTCCACTAGTACAGCATCAGGTCAACTAATTAATTACTTTATAATGATATGTACGTAAACATGTATGATAGTGTATAGTGTATATACAATTTCGTTCACCGTTTTAAATCGGCATCTGAAATTTCACATGTCAAAACAAACAGCTGGAGGCGTCAGTAATTCCATCTCTAGAGTCCGCTCTTGTACTGTATAATGACAGCAGACCTTCTCTGCCACTCCAGCAACAGATGCAACCCAGAAAAACATCTGTATCTTTGCCGATAACCGATTGTTCCAGCAACTAGCTATCGGTGCTGATTAATCTGCAGAACCAATCAAACAGTCAACCTCTAATAGGGAGAATGAAATAAAGGGATAGTTTACCCCACCCAAATTTTCATTCACTCAGCCTCATGTCTTTACAAACCCATAAGTCTTTCGTTCATGTTCTGAACACAAATGAAGATATTTTTAATATTCTCTTATCAATTTAAAAGTCGAAAAATTTCATAAACATTATTCAGTGTGTATACAGAAGCAAACAAACCTCATTGGTTCTCATGTCAAGCATGCTTTTGAGTTTAAGTTTACCGTATTTGATGTGCTCCATGTATGTTCATTGCTCAGTGTTTATGTCTTAGTCATTTCTCATTTATTCTTAATCCATGATTGTGACAGGCGTCCAACTGAAGACAGCTACATTTCAGCTAAAACAGTAGATAAAAATCGAGATATTTCAAATTAGTGGGATGCACTGCGTACCTGTCTTATGTGATTATGGCGCACATTAGTTGTGGCAGTATTTCGACAACCATAAGCAATGTTGCAACATTTATTTCTGTCCAGACCTGGGTAACTTTTTTGATTGAAAACTTGCATTGATGACAGTCAAATCACTCCATAAAGTCTTCCTGAGAACATCCCAAAGTATTTGTGTGCAGTCAGAGCTGGGTAGTATCTGATTACATGTAATTTGGATTATGCAATTAGATTCCAAAACTGAAATACTTGTAATTAGATTCAATTACATTTTAAAATAAAAAATTTAATTAAATGAAAAATATTCATTAGCCCACTGATCACTTGATTTTTACAAAAAATCATTTAAGTTTTAAGAAGTGTTTTCTTAGCATTTCAACATTACATCAACTACTGATGAACATGCAGAGGGTTATTTAATCATGCATTACTTTGCCTTTGGAAGGCTTTTGTCTTTCAAAAACATTAAAATGCATTGCATGTAAATAACAAATAATGCAGGGATTGCTGAACTTTTTTTTTTGTCAGTCAAACCTCTTTCACCTAATATATTTACTTAAAGTACCCCTGAGAAATTTAAATCAATATTTTAATAATTAAGTATCATATTTGCATGTCCACAGTTCTCTGACGTTGGTTAATGGTCACATGACATGCAGGTAAACAAATAAAATATTTACATTTTTTAGTAAGTGTTTTCTTTTGATTGATGTTATTTTAAAATTATTAATTTTAATGTTACATTTTTATGATTGGATTCATTATTTGCTTTTCATTAAACTCGCAAACCCCCTGCAGTTCGTTTACGAATGCCAGTTTGGGAAACCTTGACATAATGTAATGTTTAATGCACTTCATGTTGTCAGTAACAACAAATGGGATATATTTTCTTTTTCTTTGCATTTTATGTAGATATGCACATCAGCTATACAGACGTTAATACTGAAAGTTTAACATTATATTCATTGCATACATATACTTCGTAGACATCCTTAATCTCTTATAACTCCATTCTGCTCTCTGTTGTTCTGTTGTCGGTGTTTCTTTGTCTGAATATGGCACTGATCACATGCTGTGTGGTATCGGCATTTGGTATCGGGGCATTTTAATGAGTATGAGTACAGAAGCTCAGTATCGGGCCCGATACTGATACCAGTATCGTTATCGGTGCATCCAGATATGGTACAAGATTATCCTATTTAAATCAATGTGATAAATGAGTTAGGTCAAAAGTAATCAAACAGTAGTCTGATTATATTACCTAAAATGTGTAATGAAATGGATTACGTTACTAACTTCAATTTGTGTCATGTAATTTGGAATCAGTAATGGATATCAATTTGTAACTAATCTACCCAGCTCTGCATGCGTTAAGGTCGGGATTCTGTGGTGCCCAGTTCATGTGTAGAAATGATTCATTGTTCTCCCTGAACCACTCTTTAACAATTTGAGCCAGATGAATTTTGGCACTGTCGTCTTAATATGTGAGTGTTGTCATTGGATGGTCATTCAGTACTCAGCTGACTTCATTTTACTGCCACGTAACATTGCAGAGACTAGACCTGACCAATGCTTCATAGTCAATTCTTTAGGCTCCCTAGAAAAATTAATTCAAGCATTTTGGTGATCATGGTCATTCAAGATATTTTTTTTGCTGATTAAAGTTCTTTCTTGATGTTTATAATAGGGATGCACGATACCATTTTTTCACAACCGATCCGATCCCGATCCAGTGTGGTGACCTGAACATCACTATTTTGTGTGTTAAACACAATCTACTAAATATAGACAACTTAATTTTAAAGAAAAATAACAAAATGAAAAAAATATATAATCATAATCTATGACAAAAATACTATTATAACCTAGTGGATAATTCAGCAGCAAAAGTTATTCTTGAAAAATTAGTGCACAATTTTATCAAATCTAAACATTTAGTGAAATAACATTTATTTAGTGGGGAACAAATAAAAGTGAATGTGTATGACTAAATCTGGTAAAATGTTACATTGCTCTTTGTATTGTTGTAAAATACATTCATGAAAAACATTTATATATAAATATATACTATAAAATTAAAAGATATTTATTTTAAATGTAAGGCACAGTAATGGAGGCAGCAACATATGATGGATAGGACAGAAAAATAAAGGCTATTAATAATCTTTAATTGCACAAAAGTATTATAATATGAAAGGCTCCAATACAGAGCGGCACAAAGCACTTATGCACATCCCCTGCACAGAATGATGTGCTTGAAGCAACACGGAGACACAGCGCACAGCACTCCACATAGAAAGCACAAAGCGAAGAGATCTCTATGCTTAGTATATTATATCTGTGCGATAGTTTGAGCCTTTTCTTTTAACAGTTTTACATTTCATTTACTGTGCTCTTGGAGAGAGTTTCATCGTCTTGACTGTCGTAACCGAATGCATCACGCAGTTTGAATGGAGGATGACAGACAACCGCAACGGAGAGAAGAGAAGAATTTAACGACTTAAATACTTATCTGTACCTCACATTAAACAATGGAACACTTGTAATATAGAGCTTGAAAACTTTATAGTGCTTTAATGTTTTTTGTGCCTTTCGTGGGGCTTAACAATAACACAGAATAGTATACGCACAATGTCGGATTTGGATCGATCTCGTTCGACCAATACCCAATCCGACAGAAAATGCCAGTATCGGAGCCGATACCGGTACTGAGTATCCAGTGCTGATCCTAGACTCCTGGGGGCCCTACACAAAACTGTATCGGCGGGAGGGTTGGGGCGGTGGAGTGGGGTATGAGTGGTTATGAACGAATTAATGAAACTCATTGGTCCGTGTTTCACGCTGTCTCAAATCGCGCATGAGGCGCAGTTCGGTACGCTTTCAACTTGTTTTGTTTTTTTTAGTCTCGCGCAAGACTGTAAGACATTCACATTACATGATTTGACAGATTTTTACGTTGAAAGGGCAACAGTGCACCACATTAAAAGAAAAGACCATTCATGTTTTCATAACCGCTGGCCAAATTCAAAAACAAAACTAAAATTAAATCATCTTTGAGAGCAAAGGGCCCCCTGGTGTTTCGGGGGCCCTTCGCAGCTTGCGTATTTTGCGTATAGGGAGGATCGGCTCTGTGAGTATCGGATCGGTACATCCCTAGTTTATAGTGAACCAAAAGGTGACCCACCTTCTAGGTTATAATAATGCATTGGGCAGTTCTTTACCAAATTTCAGTGATCTCACTAGTTGATGCAGGCCAATATTTTGCCCCTTCTGAAAACCAGTAACATCATAACCACAGGGATACATCTTCTGACAAGATTAATTTTCTAAAAGTTCTAAAGGTTTCCAATTTTTTACAGTGTTTAATTACTTCTGTGGACCACATTGTCTGGTGATAGTTAGCCTAGTGTTTGCGTGTGGATTTGTGAGGGTCTGTTTATCATTCTTATCGTTTTCTTCCCTACAGAAAATGCTGTTTGGATACTAAGGGGGAAAAACATACTTAAGGGGAGAACATTTTTTAAATATCTTCATTTGTGTTCTGAAGATAACGGAATATTAGGAGGTTGAATAAATGGTTACAGAATTTTCATTTTTGTGTGAATTAACCCTTTAAAAAGTTTTTGTTTTTAATTGAAAGAACTAATAATGCCATCTGATATGATTACTTGCTATATCTTACCCAATGCATTCACTTTTTTTTTGTATTCTTTTCTTTTCACATTTTTTAGTATTCAGCTAAAGGTGATTGTGCTGGATGTTGGATTTTAGTAGAGCATGTGTTCTGTAACTTGGCAATTGCAACAATTACACATCTTTCCAGGTCATTCTTTCTTCTAAGTCCTGTTTACCCCTCTTTCAATGCAGATGAGAGACCTAAAGAAGTGGGGCTTAAAAAAGACAGAGGTACTTAGCATGAGTTATGGAGTTAGTAGCATAATAAATTAGCTTCAGTAATGCTCAAAAAATAATTTTTAAATCACGATATACTCACCCTCATGTTGTTCCAAAACCTGCATGACGTTTTTTTTCTGCAGAACACATGATGCATATGTTTCTGTGTATATATACATACAAATTCTGTGTGTGTGTGTAAGGGACATCAGTTGCACAACAATGCGACTTCATCAGATTAGGGCTGTCGCGGTGAAGGAATTTCCCTTGCGGTAATTTTGAGTGGCTCAATAGCCAATGTATTATCAGTATTATGCAGTATATTATAATTTAAAAACTGCATTATGTGCAGTTTACATGTTTGCATACAATTATTATTATTTTTTTTAAGTTGAGTGTTGATCATCTATTTTAAAATAAATAGTAATTCAATTTAAGTTTGGGTTAAGTTGTTAGGCCTAATTGTAACCTTATAATGTAAAAGGGCTCCCTATAGTTTTAAGCATAAACTGAGGTAGATTTTTATCACTAAGAACATTTAAACTATAACTGAATGTATTTAAAGAAAGAGCAACTTGTTCAGTAAACCATTTAAAAAAAAAAAGTTTTTCCCCCTGCTGTACCGAAATCATACCGAACCGTGACGTTAAAACCGAGGTACGTACCGAACCGTCATATTTGTGTACCGTTACACTCCTAATATATATATATATATATATAAAAAATTTGTGTGTATGTTACGATATAACAAGGTCATATTCAGAAACCGAAACCAAATAGCGTTGAAACAGGAAGTGAAGTAAACAGAAGAGAATGACAAAATAACGATCCACATAACAGAACATAAACCTGACAATAAGATTGTTAGGCTATTGTTTGCCTATATGTATAACAGTTCATTCTGATCCTCGAATCTGACTGGACAAGAGACTTTCTATTGATATTTCCAACTGCGCGTGTTCTAGACGGGCTGTCAGTCAGTGCAGTTACAGTGTTGCGCCTCAAGGTGGTGGAAAGGGACTGTCTTTGAGTGAGTCTTTAAACCATTCATTCAACTACACGTTCAAAAATGCTGATTCATTCAAAGAGAGACAAAATAAAAAACGCTGTTGAAATCATTTTAACTTTGACCGCCATGTTAGAAGGCTCAGCTGACCAATACGTCGATGCCAAGACAGAGATTTGGCTTTCCTTGAACATGACAACCTATTTTAACAAATATATGACTCGCAAGTAATCGCACATTCTCAGTTGATCTCTCTCTCATTCGTTGTCTGTTTAGGCTTAAGTGCAAATATACGGAGCCTCAGTACAAATCAGCATGGTACACGTTGTTATCATTACAAACTTATTTAATATTCAGTACACATGCACAAAGTGTAAAACGAGAAGGGCATAACCCTTTGAAAAAATAAAACACGCAAAAATTGCGGTTCTTGCATTCCTATGCGGTTTGCTCTTCAATAGCGTGTATTGCGATATTGCGGTTATCGCGACAGCCCTTCATCAGATTCATGAATGAAAACAATTGGAGTCTTTGTATTTCAAACTATCACTTAATCAATAAATCATTAAAACCGTACAGAGTGACTTGAACTAAAATTACTGATAGCTTGCAAGTTTATTCTTAAAATTGACAAATAAACTGAACCTCATTAAAAATAAATCCTAATTCTAAACGAAAGAACTGAATGTGAATTTTCCTTTCTCATGAATTATAGACAGTAAGACACACACTCAATCTAATAATATGTGTGTTTGCATGGGACATGGGAATGATGAGCCTTCTGAGATGTGAATTTTTGTCCCACTCATTCTCAGAACATCCTACCAGGGATATTGGGCAAAAGCTGAAAGCAGCTCTGAAGGAGCAGCTACGAATTATTCATGAGAAGATTGAAGCCAAAAAGATTGCCAAACTAGCCCTTGCTGAGGTCCGTAGTGTTTTGGCTCAGGAGGAAGAGGAGAGACAAGCTGCTCTTGCTGCCAAAAAAGTCAAAGAAGAGGCAGAAGCTAAGCTTCAAGAGGAACGAATACAAAGAGAACAAGAGGAGAAACTAGCCAAGGAGAAAGCAGAAAAAGAAGAGATGGAGAAAGAGAAAGCAGAAAAGGAAAGACTGGCTAAAGAAAAAGCAGAAAATGAAAGACTGGCCAAAGAAAAAGCAGATAAAGAAAGGGCAGAAAAGGAAAAACTTGAAAAAGAAAAAATGGCTAAAGAAAAGGCAGAAAAAGAAAGATTGGAGAAAGAGAAAGCAGAGAAAGAAAGACTGGAGAAAGAGAAAGCAGAAAAAGAAAGACTGGAGAAAGAGAAAGCAGAAAAAGAAAGACTGGCTAAAGAAAAGGCAGAAAAAGAGAGACTTGAGAAACAAAAGGCAGAAAAAGAGAGACTTGAGAAACAAAAGGCAGAAAAAGAAAGACTGGCTAAAGAAAAAGCAGAAAAAGAAAGACTGGCTAAAGAAAAGGCAGAAAAGGAGAAATTCTCTAAAGAAAAAGTGGAAAAAGAAAGACTTCAGAAAGAAAAGGCAGAAAAAGAGAAAGTCTCTAAAGAAAAAGCAGAAAAAGAAAGACTGGAAAAAGAGAAAGCAGAAAAAGAAAGACTGGCCAAAGAAAAGGCAGAAAAAGAGAGATTTGCTAAAGAAAAAGCAGAAAAAGAAAGACTGGAAAAAGAGAAAGCAGAAAAAGAAAGACTGGCCAAAGAAAAGGCAGAAAAAGAGAGATTTGCTAAAGAAAAAGCAGAAAAAGAAAGACTGGAAAAAGAGAAAGCAGAAAAAGAAAGACTGGCCAAAGAAAAGGCAGAAAAAGAGAGATTTGCTAAAGAAAAAGCAGAAAAAGAAAGACTGGAAAAAGAGAAAGCAGAAAAAGAAAGACTGGCCAAAGAAAAGGCAGAAAAAGAGAGAATTACTAAAGAAAAAGCAGAAAAAGAAAGACTGGAAAAAGAGAAAGCAGAAAAAGAAAGACTGGCCAAAGAAAAGGCAGAGAAAGAGAGACTTGCTAAAGAAAATGTGGAAAAAGAAAGACTGGAGAAAGAGAAATTGGAAAAAGAAAGACTGGTCAAAGAGAAAGCAGAAAAAGAGAGACTTGCTAAAGAAAAAGCGGAAAAAGAAAGACTGGAGAAAGAAAAGGCAGAAAAAGAGAGACTTGCTAAAGAAAAAGCAGAAAAAGAAAGACTTGAGAAAGAAAAGGCAGAAAAAGAAAGACTTGAGAAAGAAAAGGCAGAAAAAGAGAGACTTGCTAAAGAAAAAGCAGAAAAAGAAAGACTTGAGAAAGAAAAGGCAGAAAAAGAGAGACTTGCTAAAGAAAAAGCAGAAAAAGAAAGACTTGAGAAAGAAAAGGCAGAAAAAGAAAGACTTGAGAAAGAAAAGGCAGAAAAAGAGAGACTTGCTAAAGAAAAAGCAGAAAAAGAAAGACTTGAGAAAGAAAAGGCAGAAAAAGAAAGACTTGAGAAAGAAAAGGCAGAAAAAGAGAGACTCGCTAAAGAAAAAGCAGAAAAAGAAAGACTGGCCAAAGAAAAAGCAGAAAAAGAGAGGCTCAATAAAGAAAAAGCAGAAAAGCAAAGACTGGAGAAAGAGAAAGAGAAAGCAGAGAAAGAAAGGCTTAACAAAATAAAAGAGAGTGCACCAAAGGGGCAAATAGAGAAAGATGTAAAGGAGAAAAAAGAAAATGTGAACAATTACAAACAAGAAAAAGAGGCACATTTAAATAAAAAAACGCATGGCCAAAAAGTTGACCAATCAGAAAATGAAAAAGACGAGAAACTGTCTACTCGTGGTTTACTTAAATCTTCAAAAAAAAATATCAAGAAATAATAGTAAACTGACATAACCGTGAGATTTGATTGGAAATAAAAACTCCTAAGGTGTTTACTAGGAACAGCGCTGCAAAGTAAATAACTAAAAGTAGCGTGACTACTAACTGTTTTTAGTGACAGTGGCAGCTGTTCAAAATGGTAGCAAGCTACTTTTTAACTAGTCGTGTAGTAAAACAAAACACTACATTGCTGTTGGCATGGTACAGCTGAGTGAAGGAGGTAATAACCCATCTGTCAACTCACTGTGTTGGGAGGTTTGACTCAGTGAATCAGTTTGCGTGGATGTTTCATGTAAATAAATGATTTCTGATTTCTTAGATCCAACAAACCAGCGGTTTTCAACCCTGTTCCTGTGGCCCTCTCCAACCGTTCACATTTTGCATTTCTCCTTAATCAAACCCCCCTGATTCACGTCATCACCTCATTAGTAGAGACCCCAAGATCTGAAATGGGACACATTCAAAATGTGCAGTGTTGGGGGGACTCCAGGACAGAGTCGAAAACCTCTGCAATAAGTGACTTAGCTTGCACAGAAGTGAGTTATATAAATTAGCATGTTTTAATAATTTTACCCTGTGAATATTTTTTTATATTTTATTATACTCTTTGTTTTCAGCCAGATAAAAAAAACTTGCTATTTGCGGAAGTAAATATCAATTGAAACTTATATATTTATAAATGTCATACTCTTAGCTTCAATGTAGTTAGAAGCTTTTTGTTTGTAGCTTGTACTGTTGCTAACTACTTTTTTAAGGATATCTTGACTGTACACTAATTAGGGCTCCTTTACACATGACATTAATCTGTTTTTGAGGATCAAATCACAATTTTGAGGATCAAATAACAATTAAAATCCAGGTGAAGTAAAAAGAAGTTACAGGTATGTGAGAGCCAGAAATCTTGCTTGTTTGTAGGTGACCAAATACTTATTTTACCGAGGAATTTACCAATTAATTCTTTAAAAATCCTACAATGTGATTTTCTGGATTTTTTTTTCTCATTTTGTCTCTCATAGTTGAGGTATAGCCATGATGAAAATTACAGGCCTCTCTCATCTTTTTAAGTGGGAGAACTTGCACAATTGGTGGCGGACTAAATACTTTTTTGCCCCACTGTATATATATATTTGTTTCCCCTTATTTAAATGTTATTTGGTCTGATTAATACATGGTCAATTTTACTCATTTGTGTGTGCGTTGATAAGATGAGTTTATTTGTATTCTTAACAACCCAAGATTAATAGACTTTTTATTTAAAGTAATGCTGTATGATAGATAGCAATACTTTAATTTATTATGGTACTTTTTGTAGAATTCCATTGCAGAAATAGGCCTAAACTTTGTCCTTGAGAGAAGTTTTTTTTTTCTTTCTTTCTTTCTTTTCTCTTGTTGGGAATGTGTCTGATTTTACTCAACATTCATACAGGTCTGACTGAGAAGCCTGTTATGGTGGCATCACCCGAGAACCCCTTAGGGGAAAAAGGTAAGTAAATGATAGAAGCAATTCTTCATGCCATGACATCATGACATCCTTGACATGACATGAAACATCTAGTGTCAGACAGATGGTATCTGTGCACCTCAGTAGAAGTGCATATTTGGAACCATCCAAGTTTGGGGTCTGCAAGACGTCTCTGATGTCCATTCACTTTTACGCAAAAAAGGGGGGAAAAAATCTGTGCAAAACCAGGGTTCTGGCACACTATTGGCAGAAATGTCAACTGAACATAATTTTGGCGATGGAATTGATGCAACGTTGTTAGGGGAAGATTACTATTGCAGATCATTTTTGACATCTTGCAATGAAAATAACATCTTGTTTCTCAAGATACACAAATGTCATTATGGTCTATGAAACTCATGGCAAATATAATTGATACACTGCATGGCTGTAGATTCTATTTACACTGTTAAAATGGCAATATTTGAGCATGTTGAATAGCACTAATTAAAAAAAGAATGCATTGCATTAGCAGTGCTTGCATTTTAATGCCTTGTATTTCCAGGGCTTGCATTTTTAGGTCCTGAAATCTAACATAGTTGTTGATTTAAGCTGTGAATATTTCAATTCAAAATATTTCACACACATTTTCATAATTAAAAATTCAATAATTCATATTCACCCAGAATTCACTTCCAAAATATTCAATCTGTTTAAAAATATGATGTATAATATTCGACAGGCAAATTTTGGTCCATTGTATTTCACTTTCCAAATTCGCTTCCACAAATTCGGTGGTTCAAATTCGGCAGAAAATTTACCATTGCACATCCGAGAGCTGCAGGAATAGCAGTAGAGCACCGATGCATGATCTCCAGCTGCTGTCAATCGCTCACCAGCAGGTGGCGCAAGCGGCTGTTGATGAAGACCAAAGCAACAGGTGAATCAAATCATTCATTCACAAAAAGTGATCTGCAGAAATGGAGCCAGCGCTAAGTAGAAGTTTTGATTATCGGGGCCAGTATAAACATGTGGAAAAGCTCATTGTGTGTATGTTTAATTCAACATCTTCGCTGTTTCCCGTAGCCTACATGTAAGCAGCTTTCTCTACCACAAAGGAGATTATAATGCTATTTTACCCAACGCTGAAGTACAGAACTAACAACATCTGAGGAAGACACATATTGCTTTCGGTTGCTTAGTTTCCATAACTTTGTATCATGGCATGAGGATATAAACGCAAGTTACGGAACGCGCACAACTGCACGTTAAACATTTCCCATAAAAAAAACACTTAACGTGTTTTATTGCCTCAAGACAGTGATAATAAATTATTAAATTTGGCATCTAATTAATCAAATATATTACTGTATACTATGTACATTTAAGCAGATGAGCCCATAATATGAGCCCACAACCCACAAAATTTCACCAAACCATTTTTTCTCCCATAGAAAACCAAGCG
>NW_015505881.1:465083-482697 GCF_001515645.1 Sinocyclocheilus grahami | reverse complement strand
GCTTTGCTGTAATAATGCAGGGAACCACTCGTTATAAATCTCCTAACTGTGATATTTTCAGAAATAGAAGTCACGTTTTTTCATCTGAAACGTGTTGCGATTTATGTTCCAAATCCACTCATATAATGCAGAAACACTCAAGCAAGCAAAACACGCACAATGCGTGTACGTATTTGTACTGATGCAGAATGAGAGGACAGTAGTACAGTTTAGCGCATTTCACACAGGCTGTTAGTTTCACTTTCGCCAGAAAGTCATGTATGCTTAAGGTTGAAAATAGATGATGTTTATAGTGAATGCACCTATAAATGGTCTTATTTTTACGATTAAGTTTTAATCCAAATGATGCGTGTGCTAAGTGAGTGAACATCAAAGATCACACAACAAAAGTGTGCGCTCTCTCTCTCTCTCTCTCTCTCTCTCTCTCTCTCTCTCTCTCTCTCTCTCTCTCTCTCTCTCTCCCCCTACCGTTAAGTAACTTGTGCATTGTTTACTTGCTTGTTTTTGACATATCTGACCGAACTACAAACTTTCCAGTGATGTCTGTGAGAAGGATATATTCACTCGACAAGCTCGCGCATCTGCGCCGCCGTGCACTCAATCCACTCAGCGCGCTTTGTTTATCAGCTCGCACACACCAGTAGTAGACATCCTTAACTCCTTTCTGCTGTCTGTTGTTCTGTTGTCGGTGTTTCTTTGTTTGAATATGGTGCTTAACACATGCTGTGTGGTATCAGCGTTTGGTATCTGGGCATTTTAACAAGTATGAGTACAGGAGACCAGTATCGGGCCCGATACCAGTATCGGTGCATGCCTAGTTAAAACTAATCGTGGTATTGATATCTTTGTAGGACTGTCTATAGATCAGTGGTAAGAGAAAGCAATTATAAAGAAAATGCAGCATGTTGCGTTCTTCTGAACTCACTTGCTTGCCTGTATATAGTTCACATAATCATCAGTAAAGTGTATTCTGAGATCTGAGGTCTTATATCACTGTATTAGTTCACATCTTCGGGGAATCCTGGAGTGTGAGGTATGAGGGGAACCCCAGTATTACAGCACAGCATCACACAAGCCATGATACAAAGTTATGGAAACTAAGCAACCGAAAACAATATATGTCTTCCTCAGATGTTATGTTAGTTCTGTACTTCAACGTTGGGTAAAATAGCATTATAATCTCATTTGTGGTAGAGAAAGCTGCTTACATGTAGGCTACGGGAAACAGCGAAGATGTTGAATTAAACATACACACAATGAGCTTTTCCACATGTTTATACTGGCCCCGATAATCAAAACTTCTACTTAGCGCTGGCTCCATTTCTGCAGATCAGTTTTTGTGAATGAATGATTTGATTCACCTGTTGCTGTGGTCTTCATCAACAGCCGCTTGCACCACCTGCTAGTGAGCGTCGACTGATAGCAGCTGGAGATCATGCATCGGTGCTCTACTGCTATTCCTGCAGCTCCCGGATGTGCAATGGCGAATTTTCTGCTGAATTTTAACCACTGAATTTGTGGAAGCGAATTTGTAAAGTGAAACAAAATAGGCCGAAATTTGCCTGTCGAATATTATACATTGTATGTTTAAACAGATTTAATATTTTGGAAGTGAATTCTGGAAGGTGAATATGAATGATTGAATGTTAAATTATGAAAATGTCTGTGAAACATTTTGAATTGAAATATTCACAGCTTAAATAAACAACTATGTTAGATTTCAGGACCTAAAAATGCAAGCCCTGGAAATACAAGGCATTAAAATGCAAGCACTGCTAATGCAATGCCTTATTTTTTCAATTAGTGCTATTCAACATGCTTTTTTGGTTCAAAGACATATGGCATTATTTTTCTTCCATATTTGGGTGTCCCAAATTCGAGTCCCGGAAACTATTTTTAGTCATGTCTAGCAACTAGACAAATTATTTTTTTTTGTATTATTAGGACAGAGGTTCTCACATTTGGCCCTCAAGGTCCTCAGTTCTGCAGAGTTAAGCTCCAACCTTAACCAAATAAACCTGAAAAAGCTAATTAAATCTTTGGGGATTACTAGAAAGTCACAGCCAGATCAGTTTGATCAAGAATGTATCAAAAATCTGCAGGAAAGTGGACTTCGAGTGCCAGAGTTGAGAACCCTTAGGATATATAAAAATATAAAATAAAGTACTATTTAATTACCTAAAGCCTTTACGATCACATATCTTCTTTGCAAATACATTGCATTAAACAATATTAAACTAATGAATGATGTATATGTATTTTAAAGTCAATCTTGAACCATTTGCACCTAATTTAATCAATGAGACCTTAAAGGATTTATAATTTTCTGACAATATTAGGATTAATATTAATATTAGTATTATGACCTTCATCTCTGGGGCCTCATTTATAAAGTGTGCGTGTGCTTAAATCCACGCCAGTGCTCATATTTGTAAAATCTTGTTTGTGACGTAGAAAAGTGCGTAGCGTCACGTCAGGGTCTGAGCAGACGTACACACTTTTTCTTGTCGGAATACTGCATGTTTTTGGAAATGTAAGCTGTTCTTGCCTCTCGCTGTTCTAAATGAAAGGATTTGGAACACTGTAAAAAATAATTTGAGTCAACTAAAAATACTTTGTTACCCCGCTGCCTAAATTTTTTTTGTTATCTTGACAATATATATTAGAGTTGAATTAGTCCAGGTAATAAATTTGTTCAAGTTGACTATTATTTCCTAGTCCAGTCAACCTAAATCATGTTCAATTTTTTTGTTTTTTTTTTGTTTACTTTGATCAATAAACGTAAGCAAATGTTACCCCACTGCCTTAAAATGTTAAATAAAGATGACAATACACTTTTTAAATTTAATTTATTTAATGATAGAGACAACACTTTCATTCACATTTAAATTGAACAAGCAATTTGCTGTCAACAAATCAACTGACAATTGAAAAAAAATTGCAAAATACAAACACACACGTCTAAAGATCTGAACCGACACTTGAAAGTGTGATGTATAATAAATAACCTTGGCATGGGATTGAGAAACATAAGTAGTTGCATTTCAATTCGTCACATCAAAACCACAGGGGTTATTTTAAATTTCATACCTCAATATGACAAGTCAGAAGGTTAAACACTGCATATTAACCCTGCACAAGTTTACATGCACTCCCCCCACCATAGTGCAAGTTATTGGTCAAAATGAGAAAACAAGATATTATATAATATATGTATATATAAGGCAAAAGCAATCACATTTACTTACAGAAAATGTGTACTGTACTTCTGTATAATAAAATATGAACGGAATGCACATGGAAGCACGAAGGACTGATTCTAAATTTCATAGTTTAATGAAATTTAGTTTCACATGACCAGACAGAAGTGTAAACATCAGAAGGATCTTGAAAGTTTCCAAACTCTCCCCCATCATAATGCAATTTAGTAGTCATAAAACAAGAAACAAACAGAAAGAGGAAAGCAAAAGCACTTGTCAATTTGAAGGTGTACAGTACTGTATAAGAAAGTGAGACGTGAAACAACATTTGTTTTCATGAGAATATGCATATTCCAAGTCATAACATGACAAACTTTAAATGTGAATTCTAAAAAGTAGTTAAAGGCTCAAAAGAACCTAAAGCTCCTTTAACAAAAAAACAACTTTTTGTGAAAGAGCTTGCTGTGGAGCCCATGAACACATCATGAACATTGGTGGGAGCAGCTGTTCTTCGCAAGTTTTTGCAGAGCCTCAAAGATGTATTTCATGCTCTTGGGGTAGTGGATGTTCACCACATACAGACCCATCAGGAGTCCAAATGCCTTGGGGACATCGGAGATGTCAGTGATGACAGGCTGTCCAAATGAGAGCAATGTTGGTTATTCCTTGGGAAGCACATGACATTGCTGCTCCTCAGTTACAATCAGAATGCCCTCGTCAATTTCTTTCACAACATCCTCAATTTCACTGGATGGCTGGGAAAACACAAAATATTACATTACTTATTAACTTTATAACAACTGAACACACATACAGTATGTACATACACTATTAAAGTTGTGTGTTTTGTTAAAAGGACAGCTACCAATAAATGAAAATTGTCATTCACCCTCAAGTTGTATAAATTTATGTTATGCTGAACACAATGACTTTAAAATCCCAATGGGAAAATAAGTGGAAAATACACCTCCGGAACCAACTAGGCTAAAAAAGGGGAAACATTTTGCACGTTATTTTCTTTACCGGTATTCTACATGATTGCTGAATGTCATAAAATGTGACAAACCAATGCAACGTATGAGTTTTTTTTTTCCTTAATCCAATTTTGTCTGCTTGCAATTCAGTCTAATCTGTCCCACCATTTTAATAATGGACTGAAAATATCTTGGTGTAAAGAGATATTACTTTTAAATAATAGTCTGTTGCACTGCATGTTCCAGAGTAAAGCATGACTCTTAAAGGGTTAGTTAACCCAAAAATGCATGATTTACTCCCCCTCATGGCATCGTAGGTGTGTATGACTTTCTTCTTTCAGACGAATCCAATCGGATTATATAAAAAATTATCCTTGCTCTTCCAAGCTTTATAAAGGCGGGTGTTTTTTTCAACAGTCTAAAAGTAGTCAAATAAAGCGCATCCATCCATAATAAAAAGTGCCTCACACGACTCCAGGGGTGAATAAAGGTAGCGAAATGTCCTGTAGCGAATCCATGCGTTTTTGTAAGACAAATATCCATATTTAAAATGTTATAAACATTTTTCTCTCACTTTCGTGAGAGCCGTTCTGGGTGGATGACGTAGGACATAGGCGTCATGCATGCACCGGTGATTAGTGACGAACACGGAAACGCGGAGGAGAGACAGCAAAACAAAACGCTGGTCAACAAAAAGCCAAGAGGAGCCTGGTTTTCCTTTGCTAAAGTAAGGAAACTTTGCTTCCTTTGCTCCTGTAAACAAACTCGCGAGACTAGCATATCTCACCATCGCGTGCGTTGCGCATATGTCCTATGTCATCTGCCGGAATGACTTGCACGTATGACCTTCCTTTGCTCCTGTAAACAAACTCGCGAGACTAGCATATCTCACCAACGCGTGCGCTGCGCATATGTCCTATGTCATCTGCCGGAATGACTTGCACGTATGACAGTCAGCGGAAGTGAGAAAAAAGTGTTTATAACATTTTAAATATGGATATTTTTCGTACAAAAATGCATCAATTTGCTACAGGAGGCCTTTATTCACCCCCCGGAGCCGTGTGAGGCACGTTTTATGGATGCACTTTATTTGACTACTTTTGGACTGTTGGGAAAAAAAAAAAACACCTGACTACTGCCATTATAAAGCTTGGAAGAGCCAGGACAATTTTTAATTGAACTCAGATTGGATTCGTCTGAAAGAAGAAAGTCATATACACCTAGGATACCTTGAGGGCGAGTAAAACATGGGCTAATTTTCATTTTTGGGTGAACTAACCCTTTAAACAAAGTTGCTAATGGCCAATATACCAGCACTGCTATGAGCCTGAACATTTTCAGGATTCACAACAGCATTCAGCAAAATAATCAAAAATGGCGATGTCCATAAACAGGGGTTCTGCTGGTTTTATGAAGATAAATTCAAGACTTTATAAAGACCTTTTGAATACCAAGGAATAAACTGAAGGGAAAATAATACATAATTATGTTCTCTAAATTTTGAAGCTGTTTTCCAGTGCAAATATTCTTAAAGGGTTCACCCCAAAAAATTAAATAAAATTGTCATTTACTAAACCTCAAGTTGTTCTAAACCTGAAAGAATTTATTTCTGTGACAAGTCCCAGATACACAGTACACAACCCCACAAAGTGTTACAACCCCAGATCACAAACATTTCTTCTTCTATTACCTGGACCACATCACTGCAGATTGATGGTGCTCAGTTTGGTCACCCACAACTGTAATTAATTACAACAGTCATGTCCTTGATGAATTCCTGCTCAGAACCTGTGTGCTTTAATAAAAACAAAGGGAAGCATTAAAATGTGCCTTACAATCGTAAAGCTTACAGTATATAAATTAACTTTGTCCAAGCTCTACAATGTGAATGTCATTTCCATTATGTCTGCATAGCATTTTGATGGATACAACTGCAAAAGGACTGGCTGCGGTCCATCCACAAGATTATTGAATTCTGCGCTGATCTTCAGTCATTCCAAAATATCATAAACATGAAAAATATAGAAACACGTTAAAACACTGTAAAATAATAAACATAAACATATAAATAAATCTTTACAGAGAAAGTCAAAGGTATTGACAAGTTTGTTTTAATTACCAAAGCCCAACTTTACAATCCAGACGAGGCTTTTAAATTACACAACACAGAATTATTACAAAATAAAAGGAAATTTAACACATTTGTGTCTATGCTTATTGTATGGCTATTTATACAAGATATAGCTACACTATTATTACTGTTATTCAAAAACCTGTAGTTTTGAACGCATGCAATATGCTTATGACCGTATATTCACGCAGCATTGCAATGGGTTCTGGTGAGGCACTTGAATGACTACTTCAGAAAACTGAAAGAAGAGTTTGTAACGTTACCTTCAGAACTTCATCTGAACCAAGCTTAAGTCAGCAATATCAAATGTAACGTTAAGTTACGCGGTCCAAAATAACTCTGTGGGAGATGCTCACTTTTCCCTTATAACATGCAGAAAATAGACAGAGTAGTAATTTTTCATCTATGTATATTCTAACGGATGTCTTTACGGATTATAAAACGCTGTTAGGTTTAAAGAAGTTCGCCCAAATGTTCATGCAAAGAAAGAAGGCATGGTTTCAGTAACCACAGTTAGTAGCAGCCATGTCAGGGTGTGTTTCTAGGTTGTACTGCAAACACATACCAGCTTCATCACTGTGTCTGTCACACGACTCTGTTCCCCTTTCGGGCTCTGTCTTTACATTTATTTTGAAAGATGAAGCCCGGTAAGGTAAGGGGCGTTATATTTCCGACGAGTGTTTGCGGTATTCGGCTAGGGATGCTCCGATCCGCCTTTTTCGCTTCCGATACCGCTTCCGATACCTAGGCAATGCTGTTTTCAACGATAGAACAAGCTTACATACCTTTCCTTTTTGAAGTGCCGACGTCCTGGCTTTGTAAATGCATACAGCAAATGCATACAGTTTCAAAGTGTTTATCCAAACATCTCGGGAGATTCTCTTGCTCCCTTTATTTGGCGCGCTGTTCCTGACTGTGCTCGTGCAGTGTCATGAACTGCGCAGACTCAGATCACTTCTGCCACTGGTTCAGTGGCTTGCGTTTTGTTTACCAAACTATGTCGCAATGATTTATAATAATAATTAGAGTTGTTATAAAGTCAAGTCCTGCCGAGTCATGAAGGTCAAATCAAGTCAAGTCTCAAGTCACTGGATCTCAAGTCCAAGTCAAGTCAAGTCATTTTCTTTATTTAGTCAAGCAAGTCATGTGACTCGAGTCCCCCACCTCTGGTGAACTTTAATGTAAGGACTTAAATATTCATATGTAGCTCACATTAAGCTATCCTATGGCTTCAGAAGTAACACAGAATAATTCGCACAATCGGAAAAAAAAAAATAAATCTCGGATTTGGATCGGCTCTCTCTGACCGATACCCGATCGGAGAAAAATGGCACTATCGGAGCCGATACCCGATATGAATGTCGGATCGGCGCATCCCTATATTCGGCCGATCGCAATGCACTCGGTCAGCTGGCAAATCAGAGCAAACTGCGCTTGAGAAAGGAAAACTTGAAATCGCATCATATGACCCCTTTAAAATTCCCGCCGTTCTAAATCCATACAGTAATCCGTTGCGCTCCGTCTCGCGCTCTGTTTGAACGGTCTCTGGGCTCAAATAATACATACCAAACTGTATTTTTATCGTTCTCCATATAAGTTCAGCTCTTTAAACCATACTTATTCTTCTTAGACAACATGTGTAATTTTACACGTTAAGCAAATAAATACAATATTTTACTTACCAATGTTGTATTTTGAGAAAATTTCCAAACTTTGTGGAGAACAGTGTTGCCAGATTGGAAATGTCCAAGTAATCGTACCAGAAGCTCAAAATTATCGTATCTGGAAGAAAATTATCGTACACGAGTCATACAGAATACAGCTATTTATCTAGATTCTAAACCAACAACTTTTTGACACGACCTGCAAATTACCACAATAGATAAATAACTAGGCGTACGTAGTGGTAAGGTCCAAACTCCACCTCTGAGTCGCAGTTATCAGAAGCCTGCGTGTTGCCAGATGTTGAGGGGGTCCGTTTGTGGTACAGATTTGATGCCGTCATGGACAGCAACAGGGCCGCTGCTGGCCAAATGGGTGCCCCAAGTAGAATTGCATTGTTGTGCCCCCTCCCCCAAATATTATGGATGTAAAAAAAAAAAACTACTATAGGGGTCAAAACAGAACTATAATCAAATAAAAAAGTAAATAAATAAACAAATTGTAATTATATTGTATTATTTACAAATTACTATTGTAGCACTAGACAGTTACCTATGGCTATTATTTTATTAATACAGTTGTCTGATTGATTTTAGTCTCAAGCATTCAGAAATCACGCAAAAGAAAACTTAGTTTTACTACGATAAAATCATGGTTCATTTTTTGTAAGGGTTGTGATGTCCACATGTTTTTGTTGAAGAAATTATTGAGGCTGTCGCATTTCTTTTGCAAAAAGGGGGCCAAAAACTAAAGATTACGTGGATATTTGAATTAAATGTTTGGTCAATATTAAAGGACTTGATCGTCCAGTAAGTGTAACAGCAGCAGTTACCAGGCTCCCTTTGCAAGCATTTGTAATATGTAATGTAGCCTACATAAATTGTTTACTTTGTATTACATTATGTATTTTAACAGTGTTATTCAATGAAACCACTTAATTAGCCAATCATTATTGCCTCCTTGTTTTATATAATGCATTTTAAGTAATTTTAAAGGCTGTTGTTGGCTTAGGTCTGATTTTATAACCACAAAAAATAACTATAACAAGAACCATGATTTTTGGTTTTGTTCGTAAAACCATGGCTAATTTTTGTAAGGGAACATGGAAAGTCAGAGAGAATATTAGATTAGGTTAAATTATCACCGACATTAAAACACGTTATTAACGTCAACATCCAAAAAAGTTTCACAGGATTATGAATGTAGGCCTGAAAGTGATGCACGGGCTTCATCTTTTTTCTTTTTCTTTTCTCGGCGCCGGATTGCTAATGGCTTTTCACGGCATAGTTGTCCATCAATTATCATCATTTGCATTCAGCCGCAAACATGAGGTGCGAGCCTGGGAGTTGGTGCCCTACGCAAACTGCATACTCTGCATATAGGGAGCGGCGGTACTGGACCGCAACAGTGCTCGTTTAAAAGCAGGGCACGGTAGACGTAGGATCCACAGCTAGATGAATTAGTATAGAAGAAGCCCTATGATTACAACGACCATTATTTGAAGTTTCACAAAATTCTGAAATTATCGTACATTATGGGATTTTTTTCATTATTGATCGTACAGAGGTCTAAATTATTGTACAAATACGATAATTATCGTACGTCTGGCAACACTGGTGAAGAAGCTCACAAGTCTTCTGTCTGGTCTTCAACGGCCTTCACGAGATCTCGCGATAAGTGATGTTGAGAATGTGATATTGTTATTGAATTGATTCAATACCTTTTTTTAAGTTGAGAGGACAAATAACGTTACTCTAGTTCAGTCAACTTACAAACTATTTGAGACAGTGAAAACTTTACATTTTAAGTTGAATGAACAAATTCAGTAACAGCAAGTTGTCAACATAAGAATTCATTGAAACAAACTGTTAAATATTTTTTTACAGTGAAGATCTTTTATATGTTGATGACATTAATTAGGAGTCTTTTTAATTAGGATAATTAGGAGTACAAAGCAGAGAGCTGAAGCCATTTAGGGCCAGTTTTACGAAACAGGGCAAATTAGCGTGAGAGCGCAATTCCAAAAGAGCACCAATGGGCGTGAAAATTTCTGCGGGTGATTTACTAACAATGCGCAAATTAAAGAACACAGACGCAGCATCTCATTTACATATAGACCAACGCAATATACCACGTGCAGCGCGAATAAAGAAGCCTTTTAAGAAGAAGTTTTGATAGACCTGGTATTGCGTGACTCCTAGTGGAGGGTTCCAAGTCGTTTTTTATTTCCTAAAGCAAATTAAAAATAACATGGCTTGGCAAATGATATTTTCATGTTCTTCTTGCATTCCAAATAAATTACTTGTGGAAAAAACAAACTTACGCATATAAAAAAAAAATTGCAGCCATTTCAAGCACAAAATAGTTTAAGACATGCTTTTTTTAGGGGTTAAATAATGGTGCAAAACTGCAAACTGCGAGCGCAAATGCTAGTGAAACGCATTGCGTGATTCATTTGAATACTCTCCTCCCATAATTTTTGCGTCTGAAAGGGAAACTCCTACAAATGCATACTCAATAAGGTCAGGCGCAAAGGTGTCCATGCCTTTTCAGCACTAATTCGTCACTCCGCATCTTTAGTAAAACCTGACAGTACTATTTTTATGCCAAAAGACGGTTTGCGCTGGCGCAAGTTGTTAGTAAAACTGGCCCTTAGTTAGTTGCATGCAAGTTCAAGATCATTTGCAATTCATGGTTTCACATCTGAAAGAGAGGCATACGTGCATTTTCTGTGTATACTTATGAATCACACTTACGCATATTTGAGAGATGATCTAAGATCAAATTTAGGATGGTTTCTGCTCAACATTTTTTAAATGAGGCCCCTGCTGTTTCCTTTGGTAGAAATGGTAGATTTTTTTTTATTTATTAATATTTATTTATTTATCTAATATACAGTAGCCTCTAGGTGGAACTCAAACATACAGCCTAGAGTGAGTTTGAAAAAGTAAGTTAATTTAAAAAGTAGGTAACTTGAAATGATTGAAAAGATTTTTATGTTGAATATGTGTAATACACATGATCAACCGATTTGGGGACACTGAAGGAATCAAAAGAGAGACTAAATTTGACCATTACGGTTCTGGACTTATTGGATGTCAGTATTCTTATTACAATGCCACCTTGTGACTGATTCTCACCAAATTTAATATACATCTTAATCTAGACTCCTCCTGCATATTTGCCAAATATCATATCAGTCAACCATTTAGATTTGAAGTTCTAAGCTACTGAAGTTTGATTGGCTCCTGTTCGACATGTTTTTGCACCCCCAGTTGTAGGAGTCATTTTTATGCATCTATGTTTTGAGTTTTGTAAAGTTTGGATGTTGCGAGGTGAAGATAAAGGTCAGTTCATGAAAAATAAAAAATCTAGACTATTTAATTCCTATATATCTTTGACAAATCAAATATGATGGAAAAGACTGAAATGAAACTGGAAATGAAGACAGAAATTAGTTTTCATTTTGTTTCTAGCCCTTAGGGTTCCTGAGTA
This sequence comes from Sinocyclocheilus grahami, assembly GCF_001515645.1. Taxonomy (NCBI): domain Eukaryota; kingdom Metazoa; phylum Chordata; class Actinopteri; order Cypriniformes; family Cyprinidae; genus Sinocyclocheilus; species Sinocyclocheilus grahami. Next base: position 471,235 of record NW_015505881.1, on the reverse strand, counting down.
TATCAATATGCATGAATATGAATATGCAGTATTTTGCTAAACTTCTTTCTTTCAATTTTTGTTGTCATCTGTGGCATTTCAGAGTTACATGAAGAAACTCTACCTGGTGAAAACAAAGGTAAGATAAATATTTTACTAAAATACTTACGTATGGTTTATGTAATGTGTACTTTTTGTATTATATTTATGTTAAAGTACACTATATGTGTCCTGTAAAGAATCCATATCACACTCTACACATGGGTCTACATACGATGCTGAACCTTCATTAGAGTTCACAACAGAAGAATCAAGACCTGCAAACCAAATTTCACCAGAGTTTCCACCTGCAACTCAACCTGTGCCTACATCAGTCTCCACACCTAAATCAATTATTGAGACAACAGAATTTACAGAAGAACCCTCAGTAGAGTCCAAAGAAGAAAAAGAAGGTATGTTGAGCTTGCTTTTAATGTTGTTCTGTTTAAACAAACAGAACCATGTTCTAATAGCACCACACAACCACAGTCAGCACCCTTCTCAGGGGAAATCAACCTATTTTTGTCTCTGCTTAAGTTATTATTATTATTCTTTTTTTTTTTTAATTGGACTGCTTTGAAATACTTTAAAGATTCTTGTTGTGAAAAACACTATACTAATAGACATTATGCACTTCTTTGATTAAGTTCTTTTAAGTTACTGTAAGTCTAATGCTGTGGTGAATTATTTACAGCCAAAAAGAAGAAACCAAAACTTCTTAATAAATTTGACAAAACAATCAAATCTGAGATCAACGCTGCGGAGAAATTACGCAAGAAGGTAAGATTCTATACTGTAAAAAATAGTTTTTATTATGTTACTGGAAGAATAAAATGTTTTTTTGTCAAATTTGGCAGATAGTATTTTTCAAAATTATATAAAAAAAAAAAAAGTCATCTTGTTTTTTTCAGGGGAAAATTGAGGAATCTCTCCATGCTTTTGAAGCTCTTGTCCAGAAGTTCCCACAAAGTTCAAGATGCCGATATGGTAAAGCCCAGGTAACATATAATCATTAAAGTTAACATTACTGTTTACATCACATAATGGTCACTCTCATTATTTTGCTTCAGTAGAAAATCCAAACAAAATAGTTTTTTCTGAAAAGTGTGATATGTGTCCAGGCAGAAGATGATTTGGCAGAGAAAATGCGCAGTAATGAGATGCTGCTGAAGGCAGTGAACTCGTACAAAGAAGTAGCCGAACTCCCAGACGTACCACCTGACCTCATCAAAGCCACATTAAAGAGACGTGCAGACAGACAACAGTTCTTAGGTATACAAGTAATGTAGCTATAGAATTATGGTGACTTCTCAATGACTGTTGTAAAATAATTGTTTGTTGTCCATAACAATATGAGAACATTCTCAAAAGATATTCCTTTGTCATGTTCCCGTTCAGGTCGTACAAGGGGATCTTTGGCTACTTTGGAGAAGCTAGTTCAGATATTCCCAGAAGACGTCAGCTTAAAGAATGACTTGGGAGTGGCACATCTGCTTCTGGGTGACAACAAGAGTGCAAAACGAATATATGAGGAGGTAAGATATCGCTATTATGTTGTTATGTTTACCAATTTGATGTGGATAACTAATTTCCCCTTTTTTGAAATTACTCTTCAGGTTTTAGCTCGTGCCCCACATGATGGATTTGCTAAAGTGCATTACGGGTTCATACTTAAATCCGAAAACAAGATTGCAGAGAGCATACCGTACCTCAGGGTATTTCTGATTTTATGAACAGAAATGTTCAGCATATACTTCCACTCACACACACATACAAGTAATTAAATATTTTCTTCTTGTTTGTGTGTGCTTAGGAGGGTTTGGAGACTGGAGACCCAGGAACTGATGATGGAAGATTTTACTTTCATCTCGGGGATGCTTTACAGAGAACAGGAGACAAGAGTGTAAGATGAAAGTAAGAGTAAGATTATTAAAAGGAAGTTTACAGAGAAAAAAAAGTGAATTTGGTGTTGTTTTTTTTTGCATGTGTTTAGGCCTATGACTGGTATGAGGCTGGACATCGGCGAGGTCACTTTGCCTCTGTATGGCAGAGATCTCTGTATAATGTCCCAGGGCTTCGTGCTCAACCTTGGTGGACGGCTGAAGAGACTGGATATACAGTTTTAGTCAAGGTAAAGACTATATATATATATATATATACAGTGGGGCAAAAAAGTATTTAGTCAGCCACCAATTGTGCAAGTTCTCCCACTTAAAAAGATGAGAGAGGCCTGTAATTTTCATCATAGGTATACCTCAACTATGAGAGACAAAATGAGAAAAGAAAATCCAGAAAATCACATTGTAGGATTTTTAAAGAATTAATTGGTAAATTCCTCGGTAAAATAAGTATTTGGTCACCTACAAACAAGCAAGATTTCTGGCTCTCACAGACCTGTAACTTCTTCTTTAAGAGGCTCCTCTGTCCTCCACTCGTTACCTGTATTAATGGCATCTGTTTGAACTTGTTATCAGTATAAAAGACACCTGTCCACAACCTCAAACAGGCACACTCCAAACTCCACCATGGCCAAGACCAAAGAGCTGTCAAAGGACACCAGAAACAAAATTGTAGACCTGCACCAGGCTGGGAAGACTGAATCTGAAATAGGTAAGCAGCTTGGTGTGAAGAAATCAACTGTGGGAGCAATTATTAGAAAATGGAAGACACACAAGACCACTGATAATCTCCCTCGATCTGGGGCTCCACGCAAGATCTCACCCCGTGGGGTCAAAATGATCACAAGAACTGTGAGCAAAAAATCCCAGAACCACACGGGGGGACCTAGTGAATGACCTGCAGAGAGCTGGGACCAAAGTAACAAAGGCTACCATCAGTAACACACTGCACCGCCAGGGACTCAAATCCTGCAGTGCCAGACATGTCCCCCTGCTTAAGCCAGTACATGTCCAGGCCCGTCTAAAGTTTGCTAGAGAGCATTTGGATGATCCAGAAGAGGATTGGGAGAATGTCATATGGTCAGATGAAACCAAAATAGAACTTTTTGGTAAAAACTCAACTTGAGGAGAAAGAATGCTGAGTTGCATCCAAAGAACACCATACCTACTGTGAAGCATGGGGGTGGAAACATCATGCTTTGGGGCTGTTTTTCTGCAAAGGGACCAGAACGACTGATCCGTGTAAACGAAAGAATGAATGGGGCCATGTATCGTGAGATTGAGTAAAAACCTCCTTCCATCAGCAAGGGCACTGAAGATGAAACGTGGCTGGGTCTTTCAGCATGACAATGATCCCAAACACACCGCCCGGGCAACGAAGGAGTGGCTTCGTAAGAAGCATTTCAAGGTCCTGGAGTGGCCTAGCCAGTCTCCAGATCTCAACCCCATAGAAAATCTTTGGAGGGAGTTGAAAATCCGTGTTGCCCAGCGACAGCCCCAAAACATTACTGCTCTAGAGGAGATCTGCATGGAGGAATGGGCCAAAATACCAGCAACAGTGTGTGAAAACCTTGTGAAGACTTACAGAAAACGTTTGACCTCTGTCATTGCCAACAAAGGGTATATAACAAAGTATTGAGATTAAATTTTGTTATTGACCAAATACTTATTTTCCACCATAATTTGCAAATAAATTCTTTAAAAATCCTACAATTTGATTTTCTGGATTTTTTTTTCTCATTTTGTCTCTCATAGTTGAGGTATACCTATGATGAAAATTACAGGCCTCTCTCATCTTTTTAAGTGGAAGAACTTGCACAATTGGTTGCTGACTAAATACTTTTTTTCCCCACTGTATATATACAGTGCCTTGCGAAAGTATTCATACCCCCTTCATTTTTTTCACGTTTTATGTTGCTGCCTTATGTTAAACTGCTTTAAATAACTCTTTTTTTCCACATCAATCTACACTCCATACACCATAACAGTAAAGCAAAAAGCTATTTTTTAACATCTTTGCAAATTTATTAAAAATAAAAAGATTCCATTGCATAAGTATCTGGGACAGTTGAAATTGAGCTTAGGAGCATTCATATTGCTTGTAGATGTTACTACACTTCAAGTGAAGTTAACCTGTGGCAAATTCAATTGAATGGGCTTGATTTGGAAAGGCACACGCGCATTAATAAAAGGTCTAACAGCTGATAATGCATATCAGAGCAAACATCAAGCACTGAGGTCAAAATAACTGCCTGTAGAGCTCAGAAACAGGTTTGTGTCAAGCCACACATCTGGGGAAAATTTCAGAAAAAAATTCGGCTTCATTGAAGGTTCACAGAAGCATGTAGTCTCTGTTAACCTTAATGGAAGAAGTTTGAAACAACCAGGACTCTTCCTAGAGCTGGCCGTCTGGCCAAACTGTGCAATTGATGGAGAAGGGCTTTGGTTGGTGTGGTGACCAAGAACCTGATGGTCACTCTACTTGAGCTCCATGATCATATGTGGAGATAGGAGAAATCTACAGAAGGACAAACATCACTGCAACACTCCACCAATCTGGGCTTTATGTCGGTGTGGCCAGACTCCATCCTCTCCTCAGTAAAGACACATGAAAACACACTTGGAAATTACAAAAAAGCACTTAAAGGACCCTCAGACTCTGAGAAACATGATTCTCTGGTCTGATGAACCTCAATTCTAAGCATCATGTTTGAAGGAAACCAAGCACTGCTCATCACCTGCAGAGTACCATCCCAAAAGTAAAGTGTGCTGGTAGCAGCCTCATGCTGTGGGGCTGTTTTTCAGCGGCAGGGACTGAGGGACCCGTCAGAGTAGAAGGAACACTCAGTGCAGCAAAATAGAGATAGCCTTAATGAAAACCCAGTCCAGGACAATGACCCGAAGCACACAGCAAGAGTGGCTTATAGACGACTCTGTGAATGTCCTTCAGTGGCCCAGCCAGAGCCTGGGATTGAACCTAGTCAAATATTTCTGGAGAAACCTGAAAATGTGCATCTGCCCCCATCCAACCTGACAGAGCCTGAGAGGTGAAGAGATGAGGAGAAGGATGGCAGATGATTGCCAAATGCTGATGTGCAAAGCTTGTCGCATCATACCCAAAAAGACTTGAGGCTGTTAAGGTTCTTCAGCTAAATATTTAGTAACTTATGCAATGCACTTATTTCAGTTTTTTATTTTTAATAAATTTACGAAGTTGTGACAGTTCTGTTTTTGCTTTTGTCATTATGGTGTAAGGAGTGTAGATTGATGTGGGGGACAAAAAGTAATTTAAAGCAGTTTAACATAAGGCAGCAACATAACAAAATGTGAAAAAAATTAATACTATTCATACTAAAGTATGAATACTTTCGCAAGGCACTGTATATATATATATATATATATATATATGTATATATATACAATATATAATCTATCATCCAGTTACTGCAACTTTACTTGCAATGAAAGCCAAAGGGGTCTAAATGAGGTTTGAGGGTGGGGAATTTTTACTTGCCACTAAAACCCACCGGGAGCACCTTAGCAACTGCATCTTCAAAAAATTAAAAAAAGAAAAAAAAAACATGCGTTAACCATCAAATAGCATGTGCTAAATTGTTTTGTTACTGTTAATTGGCACTTCCTGCAGACTGAACTGCAACAGCTTTCAACACTGTCTAAACCAGAAGTGCAGTGTCTCAAGACACAAAGTCAAACATCTTTTAACTTAATGCATTAAAAGCCCCCCACCCCAGTTCTGTTCCAATCTTATACTGTATGCAACTACACATTTATAACACACATACACTACCAGTCAAAAGTTTTTGAACAGTAAGATGTTTAATGTTTTTTAAAGAATTCTCTTCTGCTCACCAAGCCTACATTTATTTGATCCAAAATACAGCAAAAGCAGTAATATTGTGGAATATTTTTACTATTTAAAATAACTGCTTTCTATTGAATATAAATTAATGCTTTTATTTAACAAGGATGCTTTAAATAGTAGCATTTATAATGCTACTAAAGATTTCTATTTCAGATAAATGCTGTTCTTCTGAACTTTCTATTAATCAAAGAAACCTGAAAAATTCAACATCATAATAATAATGATAAATGTTTTTTGAGCAGCAAATCAGAATATTAGAATGATTTCTGAAGGATCATGTGACTGGAGTAATGATGCCAAAAATTTTGCTTTGAAATCACAGGAATAAATTTATATATATATATATATATATA
>NW_015505881.1:448765-464924 GCF_001515645.1 Sinocyclocheilus grahami | reverse complement strand
TATATATATATATATATATATATATTCAAATAGAAAACAGTTATTTTAAATAGTAAAAAATATTTCAAAATTGCACTGTATTTTCTGTACTTTCGATCAAATAAATGCATGCTTGGTGAGCAGAAGAAACTTCTTAAAAAAAAAACACACACAAAAAAATGTCTCTGTTCAAAGACTTTTCTCTGGTGGTGTATAATCGCTATTTCACATTAAATTAAGCCAAAAACATAGTCATATTGATAAACACTGATTAAAATTCACATTAACAGCATCTTCTCCTGAAATCCCCAGTGGAGATCCATTACACATTGTTTGGCATGCTTCTTGCGTGAAAAAGAGCTCTGTCCCCATCTACATTTCCTGCCGGTATTGAAAATCAAACCTGCAACCTTCGGGTTATTAGTCTGACTCCCTAACCATTAGGCCACAACTGCCCCTATAATTATTCAACACTTTAACTGTGAAGGAAGTGCACTTTGTATGCTTGTCTCTCTGCTTTGCTTTCATTGTGTTCATATGTCTTTACAGATGTTGGAACGTAACTGGTTGACCATTAGAGATGAAGCACTGTCAGTGTTAGACGGCACCAGTGGACAGTTCTTGCCTGAAGATGAAAATCTGAGAGAGACAGGAGACTGGGGCCAGTTTACACTGTGGCAGCAGGGTAAAATGTGAAATTAATGTATAATATCCACCAGCATGTACCTTAGATTTACCAACACATTCCTTATATAATTGCACAGGTTATGCATCCATCCACCTGTTTCCCAACAGCTTGTCCTATGTAGGGTCACAGGGATGTTAGCGCCTAACCCAGGATTTTGTTTTTAGTGGTTCTTGCTTTTTTAAGGTGCAGTCACATTTACCGTTGCTCTGCAAAATCCAGCAAATCCATTAGGAATCTGTGCGATCAGGGGTGAATTCACAGCGTTGACCAACAAAACCCTGCTTAATTTAAAAGGGACTTCTTTGTGACCAGTTCTTAATACATCTTAACCTTTTTTGATCGTAAAGTTCCTCTGCAATTAAGATCACACCTTTATTCAGAAAACCATTGGTGAGCACAAAATTATTTAAATGAGAAAATAATTTTACATGTAATCCACATGGTTTTTCAACTACAAGTTAAAACAGAGTCAACTTCATTTAGCAACCTAGTGTGGATTTCTTTGAATATGCTAAAGTCTTGGGTGGTGTTACTGTTGTTGTTTTTTTAATTTGTAATATTGAGGCACTTTTGGGGAAAACACAATGTGTATGCAAGTTTTACTCTTTCTCAGGTCGAAAGGTTGCTGCTTCATGTCGCCATGTCCCTAAAACCTGTGGTTTGCTGGAACGTTACCCAGAGGCCACTAGCTGCAAAAGAGGCCAGGTCAGTCACCAGAAATCAATTACAGTTGTACACTCTTGCCTAGCTGTACATTTCATTTAGCTTCACCATGTCTCCTTTTTACAATGCTTATTTCTGTTTATGAACTGTTGCTTATTAACAGTTGCCTACTCATTTAAATGTTCCTCTTTTAGATAAAGTTTTCAGTAATGCAAGTTGGTACTCATGTATGGCCTCACACTGGTCCCACCAACTGTCGTCTACGAATGCATCTAGGCCTTGTCATCCCTTCTAAGGGATGCAGGATTCGTTGTACAAACCAAACCAGGTCAGTTAACACACAATGATTAAAACTGCATTAACTACAAAGCTTTTAAAATGTTTCACTATTTACAGCTCCATTTCCACTCCAACTAGTTGGTTACAGGGTTTTAAATGAACACTTGACAAGCATCAAATGTAAATAAAAAAATTGGCGAGTAGAAGAACTGTGATAGTTGGTTTATTTCATTTTTATTTATTTATTTTTGGAATTCATGTGTGGCATGGCTTTTATTATTTAAAAATGTATTCAGTGAATGTTGATTGTCTTTCAGGGAGTGGGAAGAAGGAAAAGTGTTAATATTTGATGACTCGTTCGAGCATGAAGTCTGGCAGGAAGCAGAAAGCTACAGACTCATCTTTATTGTGGATGTCTGGCATCCAGAACTCACCCAATTACAGAGGCAGACTCTGTCACCAATATAGACGATTTGTTCTGAGTTTTGAAAAGTAGGTCAACCGCCAGTCGGAGTGACAGATTTACGGTCCTTAGCCAATCACAGATTTCATGAATCACAAACATCTATTGTGCTGTCCTGTGGGTACTGATTACAAGGCAATGTGAATGTATAAGTCTTATAAAAAACAATCATGGTGATAGTTGTAAATATTATAAGTGTGATTTTTGAAAAACATAAAGGATGGATTTAGAAGTTCAAGGGTTTTAAAAAGACAGTTCACCTAATATTCAATATCTTAATTCTGGTAAAGTAAATACGATTTATAATCATGTTTCAGAAACATGTTTTAGGGCTCAACAGTAAAATGAAAGATATAATAAAGATTAAAACATACATTTTGTGATTTATATCTTAGGTTAGACTGAAAGGTTACCTTTAGTAAAATAACAATACAATGAGATGCATGTTATGGGACCAATGAAGAGATCAGAATATTAGAGAATGAGTTGCATTTGCTCTTTTTTTCTGGAAAAAAAGGAGACCTCAGTCACTTTTTATAGAAATATGATTGAACATTGCACTGTATGTTGTGGGTTACTTTATATAATGTGTGTCCAGGTGAATACGTAAATGAACAGATGTGTTAGCTATAAGAGATGAGTGCACAGCCATAAAAAAATCACTTTGTGCCTTTTCCAACCTTGAAACTATTCTATTAAGGTCAAGTGTAACGTTTTGTTTTGTTTTTGTGAAATGTGACGTGGATGTTTTCTCTTCAGATTCACTGCAAGCACACATTTTATTAACACTACAAATTCTACATGATTTTTGTATACATGTGAGTTTGCATAATTTCATCATGTGAAAATGTTTGTTCTTTGTATCGTTTGGGAAGTATTCAATTTTGATATGTCTGAAAAGAACAATAATAATAATTTATCTCAATTATAACACAATTAAAAAGAATTTAAAAACACTAATAAAGACATCAGTACATTTAAAGAATTCATCTAATCAAAAAAATAGATCTGTTCAAATGCACTTTGAGGTCCAGTGTATTCAGGTTTGTAGTTATAGATCAAAGCTTTTTCCTCTTCCTCTGTACTAGGAAAGCTGTGAAAACTTTTCCTCGCTGGAAAAGCAACAAAATAAGGAGAAAGGTTACTCTGTGAAGGTCTAACTTCTTAATTTGTTAATGCATTGCATTAAAGGAATCAAATTTAATTAGGAGCTAATAAAATCACATTGTATGTTGCTCAGTAGTAGTATTATTATTAACCATACCTTCATTCACAAAAAAGTAAGCCATGTAGAATGTGGTCTTAATGGCTGAAGGTGTGTGGGGAATATAGGGCCGAGTCCACTCAAAAGCATTTTTCTCTGGATGCCATTGAGTAGCGTAAATAGGGAAATCATATGCTGAGGGTATGCATAAAAACAGTACAATGACAATGTTGCTCAATAGAAAGAGGCAAAAAGCACGGTCTATAATGAGACACAGCTTATGTCTAGTAAGAGCTTGATTAGCTGGTTCAGGTGTGTTTGATTAGGGTTGGAGCTAAACTCTGCAGGACACCGGCCCTCCAAGACCGAGTTTGGTGACCCCTGGTCTATATGCTTCCTCTATCAATCCATCTGATTATCATCATCACTCACCTTCCATTGTGGACACAAACTCATTTTGTCCATCTGTGTTGGTACTTAAAACTCTGTAGAACTTTTTCAGGGTCTCACTCTTGGTAAAGTTCTAGATTTAAAAGTTTGAAAATGCCTAATTTTATTTCATCCAGCAAAAAACAAAAATATACATTAAATCCTTTACATGTGATGTGTTCTTTTTTTTGTACATTACCCTTTAAAATGAACATTGCCATGCATCATATTAATATTGCAGTTAAATGATTATAGCAAATGGCTGCAATATAACAGAGTGAAAAATTTAAGGGGGTCTGAATACTTTCCGTACCCACTGTATTTCCCTGTGAGAAATAAAACATTTCACCAAATTGACCAAATTTCTATCACAGACATGATGTTGTGCATTGGCGTGTATACTGTATACTAAATAATGTCTGGTGATACTGTAAAGTGATAAACTATACTACATTCAGTGAATACATTCCAAACAATCAAATGTATTAGACATTGTTTTCTAAGATGTGAAGGTGTATTCTTTTCCTGTTGTGTACAACTGGTTACCAGTAAAGCATACAATATTAAATTAAAAGCTTAATAAAAATGTTACACTAACTTGTTAATCATTTCTATTTTAATAATGTTAATTTAATCACTTGTTTATACATTTTATTATAAAGCAGGAATCAAGAAACTTCTTTATTTTTATTGCCATACCAGCATCTATGCCTATTTTCATGGCAAGATCAATGCATTTTAAAACAAGCATCTAGTAGTAACACAGTAGTAATGAAAACAACAATTGATTTCAAGAAATAGTTGTTGAATGGTGATAGTAATATTTGCTACTCTACCTCTGTAGTAAGACTCCACTGATGAGAGTTCTCTGTGAGCGGTTCTGTTTCCAGTGATTTCATAAGATCTTCAGGAAAATCTCTGAACAGTCTACTGTCTCTAACATCTAAACAGCATTGGATAAATGAATAATATTTATACATCTATGATGACTACGACACTTATTCTTAAAATAGTTTCACTTATTTGAGAAATGTATACTAGCTGCACTGCAGTGGCACCATGATAATTACATGTTACATCACAGAGTACCAAGCTAATAGTCAATTTTTGTGAAATTCGTGACTGGGAGTAAGCTGACAATGTCACTTGCATTAACCATTATGTAAATATAGGGATGCACCGATATGAAAATTTTGCCCGATACCGATAACCGATTATTCTTTATTTTTGAAAGCCGATAACCGATATGTTGGCCGATAAATCTATATCCAAATTGTTATATACTTTTTGAGAGCCTGATTACAAAAAAGGTCTCATCATTAAAGCCACATCCCAAACACTTCAACATAAGCAGTCTAGTTTGAACGGTGTACGTTTTAAAAATATTTTTACTCTCCCATTACCAAATTTAGTCATAAAAAAGTCTTACAAATAAATAAAATAATGCATAAATAATGCAATCAAGTCACTGGACATCATTACACGTGTAAAGAATCAAAATGAATGCGCCACAGATCAATAAAACAGAATAGCCTCTGCACGGACAATAATTAAATTATTTTAATTACTAAACCATATTGTTGATGAAAATAATAAGAGAAAAAATACAAGTGGTTGTTGTTATTAATAATGTATCAATGATTTTGAAAAAGTAACAAATTAATACCACTGTTTTAAATAGCAGCCGTTGAGCTGCGCGTGCTGAAGCTGAAGAGCTGAATGAACATGGTAAACTGAAGCGTTTTGCTGGCAGCTTATTTAACTCAAGGAAATGAGATCCTGAGATTAATATTAATACAACATAAACATAATATTACAACTTATATATGTACAAAATGATGCAGTTATTGCGTGCTATAGTCAGAATGTGTGATCCTGTTGTGGATGCGCTCTTCCCATATCAACGCGCTGAAACACAGCAACTAAACCCAAAGAATGCACAACGTTTTATTATAATAATGTTCTCATTAGAATGTTATATACACAACATTCCCAATCATAGTTATTAATGTTGTGCACTGCTGTTTGAGCTGCGTGCGCTGAGCTAAAGACGATCACCGGTAAACTGAAGCGCTCTTTTAACTTAACCAAACGCATTCTATATGAGATAAATCAGATATACATCAAATAAACACAATATTACAATGTACAATTTCACAAAAGGCTGCAAACGAACAGTGCGCATCTGAAGTGTCTCTGAAGGAAATAATGCATTATTTATCGGCTTTAAGATATCGGCCAAATTTTCTTATCAGGCCGATACCGATAACAGAAAAAATTAGCATTTATCGGCCGATACCGATATGGTGGCCGATATATTGTGCATCCCTATGTAAATATATTTGATTTTACAGTTAATTGTTATAAAACATGGCTTTACCATCTGTGAAGTTCAGTGGCAAGACAATACCACTAGTGTTGGTGTGGGACAACAGCAACTTCCCGCTTGTTAGCAATGTGAGAAGTTCAAATCCTAAACAGGTTCCCCATACAGGGAAATAATCACCATTTGAATTGGCCTGTTAACACACAAACATATCTATAAATTGGCTGGAAAATTAAATTACACCAACATATTGTATTCCTCTTACACCAACATAAGTAAGAGGAATGCCAAACAACAAAATGCAGTGTATATGTGTGTAAAATGAAGATCATTATGACTCTTCATGAATTTGTTCATTGCTCAGGGGTTAAAGTTTTACCAGCCCTCTTTTATAGCTCATAAACACAAAGTCTGACCTCTGCAGCTCCATTTAAAATTGTACTTTATTTCACAATGTCTACTAATTTAACTCATTTTTATTTTACCTAACTATCAATGCTGCTCAAGTGTTGCTTAATGTTATGTTAATGTACTTTGGATACATTGTCATGCTGAATATTTGTACCAAATGGACCATTTGTACACAAACCTCAAGAGCAAGTCTGTAGAAAATGCCAGCTGCTTTGGAATAGCCAGATGATTCTAAACTGACTCCACCTCCAGGAAAAAGGACTCTAGAGAGAGAGAAAAGGTGTCACAAATCCCTTATTGTATTCACTGATATAATTATAAGAAATACTTTACTTACCCATTTATGGATTTGAAGAGCTTTCTGTACTCATCATCAGACTTATTTATCCTAAAGACATTTTTTTTTTAATAAGTTGCAATTTTGTGAAAATTGCAGTCTTGCACATTCAAAAGCGTTGAAAAATAAGGTGGATAGAGAGCAGAGGGCTCTTTATGCTGCTTTATTCATTCATTCATTCATTAAAGCAGAGCTAACCTTGTTTATAAACTTTAAGACATGGCTAAGTTGTAGTCAATTTTCTTATGATATTTCCCAGCTAAAATAAACAGTTGTATATTAACATAATACCATTGCAATACATGTTACGTACTAAAAATAATAATAATAAAAAATACTATGTATGAATGAGTTATGTTTCACATTCCATATTGCTTCTACTTTCACAACATTCTAGGCAGTATGCAGTACGCTAGTAACGAACTCGGTGTTTATGCTGCAAGTGGATAAGGAGAAAAAACACTGTTTCTCATTTGAAATAAATAAACCCTGCATGTTTACAGTGAAGGCATTTTCTCTATAGTGTTTTATCTTACATCAGAGGAACAACACGAGCGCCAGCAGATTCCAGAAACTTAACGTAGGACGCCGCAATATATGAGTTTCTAAGAGGCGACGGGTCATACACTTCCTGGGCAAGAACACCTAGACAAGATTTAGACATGGTTTACTTCATGAAATATGTAATGATAATACAGTTGAAAGTGGCATGCACTCTATTTAATACAGCGTTGCAACTCACCTATTATTGGTCTTTCGTTTGTTTTTATTGGTGTTCCGATATTGTTAGCAAACACGGCATTTGAAAATGTAAAAATGCAGGCAAGGTAGATGTGAATCATGTTTTCTTTAGACTGGAAATGTTGTGCTTCCCCATGTGACAGTTCCAGATCGCTTCCGTGTTTGACATCACGTGTTTGGGTATTTTTTAAAGGTATCTAACGAATGTTACATCAAAAACAGTCAGTTAATAATAATCATATTAATATTTAACATACTAAATAACTGATCTAGACAGTATTATTGGATGTAAAGTAGGGACATTACATTGTAAAGATCATAAATGGTTAAAATTAAATGAAAATATGTTTAATAATAATATTTGTCATTTGTTTGAGTGACACCTGAGTTAATGCACGCAAAACTGTAAAACATTAGGAATAGATCCTTGTTACTGTGATTTGTGTAATATTACCTTGGCATTCAAAAAAAATGCTGTGATGGGGTTTCTAATACATCTTTTGTGTGTGTGTGTGTGTGTGTGTGTGTGTGTGGGGAAGGGGTGGGGGGGGGGGGGGGGGGATACTTAAAAATAGTAAATGATGTTTATCTGAAAGTGTAACAATGCAAACAGGTGTTCTATTAAGGGTAGGTTTAGGGTTAGGTTTGGGTTAGGGGATAGAAAATATCGTTTGATCAGTATAAAAGTAAGAGAAGTCTATGGAAAGTCCCCACAATTCACAGAAACAAAGGTGTGTGTATGTGTGTGTGTGTGTGTGTGTGTGTGTGTGTTTTCACCTAATACAGCTGAGTAAGTGGCTATACATCATTTTCTCATGTTGCTGTTGTAACCCATTTATCTCTATTTTGTCCTGTTTTGAAAAGTTGTGGAAATGCAAAAGTGGATATGTTTACAGTTGAAGCAAAGAGGAATGCAAAAATGATTAGGGTCTCCCATATATCTTGTTAATGCAGATGTTTACCATACTTAGCTGTTCTATGTGCAATATGCATCTGACACTTTACAAACAGACTATGTTGTCTGTATATTTTACCATAACCTCCTCACATTTATGTCATGCTTAGAACCTTTAGCAAGGTATAAATGCGGCCTCCCACTAAAATGCAGCTGACCCTGTTAAGCAGTGTTATGTTGGAAAAAAATAGTGCTTTATATCCTAATATTTGCTCTGTTACCTATTATTTCATGTTCAACTGATACTTGTTCTTGTTGGGCCATAGGACATTCACAGAGTCTTCCCTAAGCCACTCTTGCATTCTCATGTAATTAGTGTCATCGTCGTGTTGGAAGGTGAACCTTTGACCAAATCTGAGGTCCTGAGTGCTCTGGGTTAGGTTTTTTAAAATGATCTCATTAGGATGGTGTTCTGCAGAAGATGAGTGATGCCTGGTTTTCATAGACATGACTCTTAAGGCCAATTTACACTTCACAGACAAATGCCAACAAACACGTTTGTTGGGTTTTGTTGAATCAGTGTTACCCTGTTGGCATCTGTTGCCGTTGGTTGGAGTTTGTTTTCACCCGACTGTTCAGTCAGTATTTGTTGGTGTCTGTTGGGGCAGTGTGAACATGGCAGCTATTTTTCATAAAATTCTAAATGCAACGGCCAACTTGTTTGTTGCCGTCTGTCTGTGCGGTGTGAATGAAGTTCAATATAGCAGAGAATCTAATTTCTCACAGACTTAAGAGTCATTTGCAAATTCCAAACAGGACTCCATGGGTCTTCCACTGAGAAAAGGCTTCCAACTGGTGATAGCTTTTCATAAGCAAGTTTCTTCCTTGTTCACACTTGATTTCTGAAGCTCTGAGAGTGACCATCAGGTTCTTGCTCTCCTCTCTCACCAAGGTCCTTCTCCCTGATTGCTCAGTTCTAGGAAGAGTCTTGATTGTTTCAGACTTATTCCATTTAAGAATTATAGAGATTAATGTACTTTTGAGATATTTCAATGCAGTCCTGTATCTGAGCCTGTATCTGAGCTTCATAGGCAGATGACTAACTACATGGTTTTTGCTCTGATACGCATTCTTCGTCATGTGATGTTTTACTGTGCTTTTTAAACCAACAAAGAAGTTACATTTCCGCTACCTATTGGACTGGAGTGTGCTCTTAATGATGGGTATAGATGAAATATTTCTCATATGCAACATAGTTTAGAATTATATGTTTTACTGTTTCTGGATGACCACATTTATCACAGTAAGCAGTCTCATGTTTCCCTATAATGTGCAGATTCTGATTTAATGTCAAAAGTCCAATGCACAGTCTGGAAATGATAGCATAATTTTTTTCTGTATTCTCTCTGCACCAACATGAGTAAATTAAATAGACAATTTGCTTGTTTTGTGGAAACATTACAAGCCCCAATCTTCCACTGCATTGCGTTGTGTTTTAGAGTTAAGAGAAATGTCTGTCAAATTAATGGATAATGTCCTGGCAGAAAATTGCCAGTTCATTGTCTTTTTGTTTAATGAAACTGGACAACAGAGTAACATGCAGACCAATACTTCCATAATTTAAGTATAGCACTAATATAAGTAAATATTTCCAGACATAGAGTACAGTATCTCCCTCTTCTAAAGCCATTCGGTGGTAGAATTCCTTACTTTATGCTAATCTTTTGGTAATCATTCTTTCCATTATCTTTCTTATGTGTGATGTCAGTGTTATTTGGCCTAAACAGTAGTTCAATGGATCTGATGGGTCAGTCACAAATACTGTGTCGAATTAACACACATGAAGATCTTTAATCTAGTCTTTAATAAAACCACATAAGGTAATCCAAACAAGGAGGTCTGGAAACACACATATATTGTCCGTCGATGAGACTGGACAAACTAAAACTGAGCAGACAGGAACTTAAATAGGCAAATGAGGATAATTAATGAGACACAGGTAAACTAACTAACTAACGTAATCAAAGGGGAGACAGAAACTAGGTCAGAGAACAAAACAAGCAGGCAAACAAACCCTGCGTTCCATTTGGAAGAGCTCATCCCTTCAAAGGGTTTACCCTCCGGAGTGAGAGCTTTGAAGGGTTGAAGGGTTTAGGGGACCAAACAACTGTTTCTTGAAGTGCCCTTCTGCGCCATTATTCCGTGCCCCACAAGGAGGTGCCATCATCATGGAAGGAATCAGAGCAAATGATCATGAGGGCCCGAAAGTGTCCATCAGTTGTACCCTTCGAAATCCTTAATTCCGAAGGGCCCTTTGAAGTGGCCAGTTTTGAGCACTTCGGTTTGGAACGATCCTTCAATATGGCGGCCATGATTGTTTTCACTCCGAAGTGCCCTTCTGAGGGCGATATATCCCATTTGGAATGCACCGATAGTCCAAACAGGGTGATGGTGTGACAGGGCCCTTCCCTGATTTCCTGGTTCACTGCCTCTTTCTATCAAGTTAGTAACTTTCCTGTCTCTTTCTATCTAGTTAGTAACTTTCCTTCTTTTTACACTTTATTATAAAAACCTAGAAGCTTCATAGATACTAGAACACCTATGTTTTATATAACATGTATCAGATTTCATTTTTCGCATGAGATGTTGCCCTCTTCATTTCTTCCAAAGGTAATGGAGCTTTCAATGTGATGTTCATCTAATCCATTCTCTCGAGGGTAAACTGATCTTGTTAATCCCCTTTCCTTTTTTCCCCTATTCACTCTCGCTAGCAGAAGCATGAATTTCAGCACCTTCATTATCATTTCTGCTTTCTCTTCGTCAGACACTGCTGCATTCTCCTGTATCACCAGTATGGGATATTTCCATTTTCTCCTGATACCTCTCGTGCTCCTAATCATGCCCCAGACATCACCCACAGATTTTGATCTACCAATTCAATACAAAATGTTTGCCAGCTTTGCCTTTACTTTTGCTTGAACTTGCTAATGTAATCTGTTCCCGTGCTTTAAAACGACTGACATAGTGCTTTATATTTTGAAGTCTATTCTGGATGCTTAGTTTGTATTCTGTTCTGCATTTACATTTCTTGTTCCTGTTGTATTATGGTTTCAGTTTCAATTCATTGTCCTCCTTGTGAAGGGTGTCAATGATTGTCTTCTGGACAACTGTCAGCTCAGCAGTCTTCCCCATGATTGTGTAGCCTAGTGAACCAAACCGAGAGACCATTTTGAAGGCTCAGGAAACCTTTGCAGGTGTTTTGAGTTGATGTGGCATGTAACCATATTCTAATTGAGATAGTTAGAATTGTTGAGATAGTGAATTGGTGGGTTTTTGTCAAATGTGAGCCAAAATCATCCCAGTTAAAAGAACCAAAGACTTAAACTACTTCAGTCTGTGTGCATAGAATTTATTTAATACACGAGTTTCACAATTTGAGTTGAATTACTGAAATAAATGAACTTTTCCACACCATTCTAATTTATTGAGATGCACCTG
This sequence comes from Sinocyclocheilus grahami, assembly GCF_001515645.1. Classification (NCBI taxonomy): domain Eukaryota; kingdom Metazoa; phylum Chordata; class Actinopteri; order Cypriniformes; family Cyprinidae; genus Sinocyclocheilus; species Sinocyclocheilus grahami. The sequence goes on along the minus strand of NW_015505881.1, from coordinate 453,011 downwards.
TATGTTCTATTAGTTATTAACTGGCTATTTAAAGGACAACGTGACTGATTTTCAACCAGATTTGTGTTGTTATAACACTAGTAGTATATGTAAATGACCAGTGCATACTCCTTCTCCACACTGAAAAAAATTAATCTGGGTGGATGTAAATGTTACATAATTAAATCTGTGATATTGACAGTAAAATGTTAAGTTTCTGTCTTTACATTAATATATCTAGTTTTGAATTAATCTGCATTTGATCAAAATACAAGACAATGTGCAATTTTTTCCTTTACAAAATGTATCTAAGTAATCCCAACCAATCTTCTTAGGTACACACACACAACAAACAATAACCTTGTTTCATTTACTCAATATAAAATAATTACCCTACTTCCCTTCGTGTTTCGTTGGTCTGGTCTGGAAACCCCGCACATTCCAAACAAAGAGGAACATGCGGACTGAACAAGGTAAGAATAAAGTTATCAAAGTAAGGTTAGATGTTTGGTACATTACCATAGTCTTTAGTTTTCGAGTTGTTGTACAAAAAGGCTTTACATTTAATTTGAAGATAACGTTGTTGTACATGGATTTACTTTAAATTATAATTAAATAATTTAGCAAGTGACGATAGTTTGTGTAATTTGAAGCTAACGTTAGCATGCGGCTATGAAATAAGGCATATAGTGTATGCTAAGCACGTGAATTTTTAGAGTAGGTTAAAGGATAGCATCGTTTTTTTTTCAACCTGGACCCCATTTCCCTATGTTTTTGTGTTTAAAAACTGATGGGAACAACAATCTTTGAAATTGTTCCAATATTAAGCAAGAATTTTTTTTTTTTCTATTCAGTTAGTGCACTTATCTCTTATATTTTGCCAGACGTCGGACCACCTAAATGTTGTTCTTTGTGTATTTCTAGGGTTACTTTATCTATTTTAATCGGTTTCTCTTTCTCTGTGTCTCAAATTCTTTTCTCTCAGTATCTAATGATATTTGTCCATCTCTCTCTGTCTCTTTTGCAGATCGATGAGGAATTCCGAAGGATCACACTGAAGCCACTACAGTCCACATTCCTAGGGAAGTTGGGCCAATAACAAATACACACCTAAATTGTTGAGTCTATACAGGAGGAAGGGAGGAGCTGTAGGGAAGAAACTTGATGAGACCCTTGACATCATAAATGAGGCATGTACTTTTAATATTATAGCAGTTAGTTTAATGTTGTAACATTCTGATATCTGTACTGAAGATAATCTCATATTTCATATGTTTGTAGGACAACAACATTGAATCCCGAAGAGAAACTGTGATCAGAGGCCTCATTATCTACCTTGGTGAAAAGACTAGGACTACCAGGTAAAGAAAATACATTTCTGCCCTCTCACTTGTTATGAATGCATACTGAAGGATTCTCAAATGTATTTCTTGATTTATGTATACACAGCTCTCTCCACAGAAATATTTTTCAATTCACACAAGATAGTTATTGTTTATAAATTTCTGATGCGCACACACATTTCTTGGCTTAAATCACAACACTGCTCAAAACTACCACAGCAACCACTTAATCCCACCCAGATCCCGACAACACGCAGCACACTCTTTTGAGTGACTTTCGGGCACAAAGTATACATAAATATATTCAAATTCAAATTTACCACAGCAACCACGTAATCCCACCCAGATTTCTGTTTAGATGGAGAGTAAAGACCTATATGCAGTCTTTACTTTAGCAAACAAAAATGAGGTTTAATTCTCTCTGGTATGTTTCACGCTCTCTCCACAGAAATATTTTTCAATTCACACAAGATAGTTATTGTTTATACATTTCTGATGCGCACACACATTTCTTGGCTTAAATCACAACACTGCTCAAAACTACCACAGCAACCACTTAATCCCACCCAGATCCCGACAACACGCAGCACACTCTTTTGAGTGACTTTTGGGCACAAAGTATACATAAATATATTCAAATTCAAATTTACCACAGCAACCACGTAATCCCACCCAGATTTCTGTTTAGATGGAGAGTAAAGACCTATATGCAGTCTTTACTTTAGCAAACAAAAATGAGGTTTAATTCTCTCTGGTATGTTTCACAGGTTTGTGATGATGATGATGATGATGCAGCCATCCAAGAGGACCTCACATCATTGCTCAACATCTTTGTGGTCAACAAAGCCAGGGAAGGAGGTTGACAGAGCCAGTTTATATTAACGCCAGTGTGAGAGCGAGCATGTGAAGCGATCAGCCGGTTCTTCCGTTTCAGAGGACTTCCGTGTTTACATGTCTGCAGCAGGCACTGATCCCTCATGGCTTTCATTACGAAGAAGGATCGCAGCAAAGAACGGTATTGTGCTTTCATATTTTAACTGACACTTTGTTTATACCGGTATCCCAGACGGATCAGGAGGGTGTTCTCTCTCAGGTCCGTACCGTAGGACTCTGACTTCAGGCCTTTTGTGTCACTTTAGCTCGCTGGATCCTTCTCCTCATAGGCCAGTAAACACATCAGAGACATGTATCAGTGTTGTTACGCGTAGTGTTTATGTTAGAGTATTCAAGCTTTAATTGTTAATACTTTTATTTTTAACTTAATTAACATTTTCCTAGCATCGGATGAATTGTATAGGGAGAGAGAGCGGTGGGCACAACACCGGTCCCTTGTTTGTTTCAAGCGTGTGAATAATCCCCTTATTGCAGTAATGTTAAGACTCACAATCTCATTGTGATGGCAATACGTTTTTGTTTTGAGCTAATTTAGAAATGAACTCTCATTTTTGCAGTTTACACCAATTCTGATTGCACTCACATGATATGAGGACTGTTTATGTCACATGAGCAGCTATGTCATACAGACTTATATTTATTAATTTGTTTAGTTCCTTCAGGCAGTGCCCAGGGCACTTTACTTAAAGTCTCTGTGAAATTAAAATGGACGATTTTTATTTATTTATAGAATGTTGCAGTGTTTATTATAAATTATGTATCTCTTGCATCATTATTTAAAAAAAAGTGCCCTAGTAATCTTTAGTTAAAAACATTAAAGGGTTAGTTCACCCCAAAATGAAAATTCTGTAATTAATTCCTCACCCTCGTGTTGTTCCAAACCCGTAAGACCTTCGTTCATCTTCGGAACCCAATTTAAGATATTTTGATGAAATCTGAGGGCTCTCTGATCCTCCCATAGACAGCAAGGTAACTACCACGTTCAAGGTCCAGAAAAGTACCAAGATGATCGACAAAGTAGTCCGTGTGACATCAGTGGTTCAACTGTAAAGTTACGAAGCTACGAGAATATTTTTTTGCGCAAAGAAAACAAAAATAACGACTTTATTCCACATTTTCGTCTCTACTGCGTCACTTTGGATGGGCGTTCACGACATTACCATGACATGTGCATGTGGCAGCGTCCACAAGTGATCCAGTGGAGACGAAAATGTGGAATAAAGTCGTTATTTTTGTTTTCTTTGCGCAAAAAATGTATTCTTGCGGGTCAGAGAGCCCTCATATTTCATCAAAAATATCTTAAATTGTGTTCCGAAGATGAACGAAGGTCTTACGGGTTTCGAACAACACGAGGGTGACTAATTAATGATGCCCTGTTGAAAAAACCAGCATATGCTGGTTAGGTATGTTTTGATGCTGGTTTAAGCTGGTCCTTTGCTGGTTTAAGCTGGTTTATGCTGGTCCTTTGTAGGGGTCGACCGATATGTGTTTTTCTAGGCCGATGCCGATACCGATTATTACAGATCCAAGTAGACCGATAACCGATATTTTGAACCGATATATATGTCTGGTGTAAAAATGAAAATTAATGTCACAATTAAGAATAACAAGAGCTCTGAAAAAAACTGCCTTCCCTGGTGTTGGTTGAGTGTAGTACTCCCACAGTAAACTCTTTATTTTAAAGAGTTAAACCTTTATTTTTTGGCAAACAAAGGGTTTACTATTCAAATTAAAACATGGAAGAAATAGCGTATTGTGTGATTTATTCTTTTAAACAAAGGTTGTAATAATTGTTGTAGTAGTCAGGGGTAAAAACAAAAATCTTTTGACCTGAAAATGTTTCCTCGGCCAAACCCCATTCCTCAGCCATACCCGTCACACACCCAGTTTAAGAGCAGTGTTTTTCTTCTTGTAATCAAGAGCACTTGTCCTTCTAATTAAAAAAAATGAAGGAGCACCTTCTGATCAAGAATCAAAAATTAGCCTTCCTAATACGAGGTGAAGTGATTTACAGGGGCATTTTCTTTTTA
>NW_015505881.1:443931-447533 GCF_001515645.1 Sinocyclocheilus grahami | reverse complement strand
TTAAGAGCAGTGTTTTTCTTCTTGTAATCAAGAGCACTTGTCCTTCTAATTAAAAAAAATGAAGGAGCACCTTCTGATCAAGAATCAAAAATTAGCCTTCCTAATACGAGGTGAAGTGATTTACAGGGGCATTTTCTTTTTATCTTTGCAATGGCATCATTTTGGTCTGTCAAATTCAAAAAATTATGTTTATAAGCTTTTTAAAATTTCTATTTAAAACCGTAGAATAAGACAAATAATTACCAATCATGAAATTAGTATTAATGAAAAATTAATTTGTACTACACAGGTGGCACAAAAAGAACACAAAAGTGGCTTGTAGGTACATTTTCAGACATTCAATGAGGCTCAGAGGTGGCATGAGTGCAATTACATTCATAAATTCATGTGGAGATTAATGTTTTAAATAAAATTTTGAATGCAGAAATATTAAATGATTTAAATAACTGCAATTATACCTAAAAATGAAACTGAAATCACCAGCAGATGGTGGCAAATCACGGATTTTATCACTGAATCATTCATTCAATTGATTCGTTCAAACGGCTGATTCATTCTGGAATGAAGCAAGTGACTGTCTTTATGAATGGGTAATCATGAATTACTGACTCACTAGATTCGTTCAAAAATGCACTCATTCATGAATTAAACACCGCCGTGTTTGCTTTTAGAGATGCGCAACTATTTGTGTGCAGCGCATTTTACGGAGGACGAGGAGGCGGGGAGGATTTTTGGTGTGCTGGTGTTCTGACAAATAATGCTGTCTATCAGGTTATGCTACCAACAAATCATCAAAACACCGGCAGAACAACAACAATGTGCTACATGTTTCTTTTCCCCTCATTTTTTCCAATTGACGGAAATCCGTTGTAGCGACGGAAAACTTTCATCCCTGAGTAGTATTATGTACATCATTCTGCACCCCAGTAATATATTTCTGATCATTTCTTTAAGCTAACCCAAACTTATATTTTGACGGGTTGCCATGAGGAACTTGTTTCTGTAGGTCTATGTAAATGATATGAAGATAGTTTTACTCCAATGAACTGTCAAATGCTCATGAAGTGACTCTTAGAGGGAGTCAGAAGCAGTTCTGGAGATGTTCATGTATTTATGTCCTCATGTAGTGAGACGACAGAAGCTGACACACACTTTGTATTGTGTAGAAAACAACACCGCTCGTCTGTTCCATTTACATACACAGAGACACGCAGAACATGCTGGATTCATATTTGAATAGTATTTTGCGGCTTAATATTTACAGATAGTCCATATTGGAACTCTATTTAAGTGTACTGACCTACTTTTGATTAATTCATCCAAACTTTCACAAATTCCGTGACATTCCGCGTCATACAGTAAATTCCATTTATATGACTGGATTCCGCGATTCCGTCCGCTTTTTCTGCATCGCGGAAATCATAGATAATATTGAGGTGTTTTGCAACTTCAGTGCAACGTTAGTGGATTGGGATTTATTGCAACTTAAGCAACGTCTGCTGCTACCTTACCTTTGAGAGACAACTGATGCGTGATCACTGAAGCAGCTCCAGTTCGCAAGCGCTTTTGGAGTGAGAGTGAATTCCGCATTGATTGGTCAGACTCGTGATTCCCAACAAATCAGATGAGCGGTGGGCGGAGACTGCTTTAGGCCACAGAGTGGTGAGTTCTGACAGGCTGCATCAGAGCCAAATAGCGCGTTTCAAAATTAAGTTAATTTATCGGCGAAACGGTTTTGAAAATGACCGATACCGATAATCATAAAAATGCTTAATATCGGCGCCGATAATCGGTCGACCCCTAGTCCTTTGCTGGTTTATGCTGGTCCTTTGCTGGTTTATGCTGGTCCTTTTGGTTTTTTCAACAGGGAGAATTTTCATTCTTGGGTGAACTAACCCTTTAACTTCCTTGCTCCTTTGCAACATCTTCTCTGATTACCGTCTTTGGTGTGAACAGACCTTTACTGAGTGTACACTGAAACGAACTATGAATTTTTCATTATAATTTGAAACCAGAGGGATACTTTACCCAAAATTTAAAATGCTCTCATCATTTAGAGAATTAGTTAGCCAGAAGTGATGGTTTATAGTTTAAAATATTAATATTTTTCTTGCACACCTATTGTTTCGCTTTATCCTCTGGCTTTGTATGGGTTACCTTTCGGGATCATATTGTTTATGAACCATTTATAAACTTTTGGGCAGCTATTCTCTTGCATTATATGGCCTCACAGAGATGGAAAGGTTTTTTTTTTTCTAACAATATTTGTTTATGTTCATCTAAAGAATGTACCTCATACATCTGGGACGGGATGAGGTTGAGGAAATGATGGTCGGACCATCTTTTTAAAGACCCCTAATGAGAATTTTCTTATAGTCCAGGTGATATGTGCACTTTTTCATAAAAGCATGAAACTTGGTACTCTTTTAAAGTTTGGGGCCCTGAACATTTTCAGAAATGGAGCCATCGCAGAAACACCTCATGGTTGCCATTTTACTTTCCGCCATTACCAAATTATGTATTTTGTGTCATATCTTCTGAATCAGACATGATAACACAGAAAAGGTGATGTCTTCCCATATATTTTGGTGGTCAAGGATTACAATGATACCATATGCAACAACATAAACTGTTCGGGTGAATAGTTAATGGTGAAATCAGTGACGTGAGAAGGAAATCACAGTATCTGAGTAGCGCAGTATCACAGCTTCTACAATAGTCCATATTATGGTTATTTATTTTCTCTTTCTTTGATAATTGACTAATATTTTATTCAGTAATACAATATTGTTTTCAAGAATACAATTAAATATTTCAGAGACAAATTCCTCTCATGTAAATATATCTTTACTTATCTCTCAGGCAGAGTCAGGTAGATGGTTGCGTGTAAATGTTTGCTTAATACATTGTTTCTGTTGTTTAGATTTTTATTTGCTGTTAAGAATGGTTATTTCATTTACTATTTAAATTTTTCTTCTTTCATTATAGTTTGTATTTTGATTGCACATACAGTGGGTACGGAAAGTATTCAGACCCCCTTAAATTTTTCACTCTTTGTTATATTGCAGCCATTTGCTAAAATCATTTAAGTAAAATTAATTTCCCTCATTAATGTACACACAGCACCCCATATTGACAGAAAAACACAGAATTGTTGACATTTTTGCAGATTTATTAAAAAAGAAAAACTGAAATATCACATTGCTCAGTATTTAGTAGAAGCACCCTTTTGATCTAATACAGCCATGAGTCTTTTTGGGAAAGATGCAACAAGTTTTTCACACCTGGATTTGGGGATCCTCTGCCATTCCTCCTTGCAGATCCTCTCCAGTTCTGTCAGGTTGGATGGTAAACGTTGGTGGACAGTAGGGCTGCACGATTAATCGCATGCGATATTTAACGCGCATCTTGTCAGAAAGCCGGTTCTGTAATCAGCGGTAAATCTCCATCACCTGCGGGCTTTCACATGGAGCAGCATTAACTACACAGAGCCGTTGTTCACTGAGGAGCTGCGCTAAAAATCGCGCGAATATGAACGTGGTTTGGCGCAGCTCGTCAGTGAACAACGGCTCTGTGTAGTTAATGCTGCTCAATGTGAAAGC
>NW_015505881.1:442223-443685 GCF_001515645.1 Sinocyclocheilus grahami | reverse complement strand
AATTTTTTTTGTAACCTTGGCCAGTTCTGTGCCTTGCCACAATTCTGTCTCTGAGCTCTTCAGGCAGTTCCTTTTGACCTCATGATTCTCATTTGCTCTGACATGCACTGTGAGCTGTAAGGTCTTATATAGACAGGGGTGTGGGTTTCCTAATCAAGTCCAATCAGTATAATGAAACACAGCTGGACTCAAATGAAGGTGTGGAACCATCTCAAGGATGATCAGAAGAAATGGACAGCACCTGAGTTAAATATATGAGTGTCACAGCAAAGGGTCTGAATACTTAGGACCATGTGATATTTCAGTTTTTCTTTTTTAATAAATCTGCAAAAATGTCAACAATTCTGTGTTTTTCTGTTAATATGGGGTGCTGTGTGTACATTAATGAGGAAAAAAAATTAACTTAAATGATTTTAGCAAATGGCTGCAATATAACAAAGAGTGAAAAATTAAAGGGGGTCTGAATACTTTCCGTACCCACTGTATATGTAATTAGAATAAAAGCCGGCGGCTAAAGCCGCGGTCACACTAGGCTTTGAGCATGCAAAATTCTTTCGGACGCTGCAACGGTCGTGATATGACGTCATGCTCTGCAGCGTCTTTTTAAAAACTTACATTCAACACCTAAACAATAATAATACACCTAAAATGTAAAAACATACAATCTACTCCACTTTCCTGCAGCGCTGTAGTTTTACATTTGTAAATTACATCATAATTTTAGTGGTAGTAGTAGTAGCCTATGTACATTCTACTGAACAATAGTAGGCTAATATATTTCTGCTGCAATGTCTTCAAGGTAAAACAAACTTTTATTTTGACGTGTTGCCGTGAATACCTTTACATTTCTGTGTGTATGATATGAGGATAGTTTACCCAAATGAAATGGTCAAATGCTCATGAAGTGACCCTCAGAGCAGTTCTGGAGATGTTGTTCATGTATTTATGTCCTCATTAGTGAGACGGCAGACCATTCAATAACACAGAGACACGCAGAATTCATATTTAAATAGTCGTTTTGTGGCTTAATATTCACAAATACTAGTGGGAGTGTGCTCACTTGTGTGTGCGCATCGGGGCGGAACTCCGCTGTGCGCGATACAGAGAGTGCAACCATGTAACGTAAAGACTGAAATGACATGCCGTCGTGTAAATAAGATAAATAACATAAGGCTATTTAGTTTGTTAAATAAGAGATCAAGGTATAGACATGTTCTATAGGAAAGGTAAATTTAACTTACTTCTGTTTTGATCTGGCGCTTAGGGATGCAACGATTATAGATTTTGTTGGTACGATTATTGTCTGAGGAATAATCACGGTTTCACGATTATGACAATTATTATGCATTTATTCATTTCACAACATTATTAATGTATAAAATCACATGGACACTCTTATTGCTGCATTTAGAAACAGAAATAACACAGTAACCAATAATACAGCACAAAATAATAATAATAA